>NC_090436.1:887677930-887977930 GCF_031143425.1 Pleurodeles waltl | reverse complement strand
GTACAGAACCAATTAGCTCAGGCAATCATACCAAATGGGAGAGAATAATCTGTCTCTTAACAGGATTCTTTAATCCCTCAAAACATGGCCAGGCACACATTTTAAAAAACACCCTGCATCAGAAATGAGACAGAAGATGCATAAGCAAACAAAACAGAATTCAAATGAACATTAAAGAGAAAAACAAAACAATCAAGCAAAAAACAGAACATTGTAAGAGATGTAACAATAATTTTACAAGAGATCAAGCAGAACTACAAGAGTACGATACACATTTATGAGCAGGATTCCAGAACAGTTACAAAATACTAAAGGGGTGGTGAAATGACAATTAAAGTAACAATAGGTAAATGTGCCCCCCCAGCTTCTTAGTCAAATGCATTGTGGGTCATCCTATAAGTGTCATGGTGGCCTCCCATCAGTAGGATGCAAATTTGTGAGGCTATTTATAAAAATATGAGTCTCGCAAAATACAGAGTACATGAGGTTGTTTTTTAAAAGAGAAAAATAGTTTCAGTTGCAGTAATAAGTAGCTTGAACCTTTTTCTGATGCTGCAAATGTTGCTCAGGACATCAAGACAACTGATGCCACTCTGACCCTCAACCTCTTCAGTAACGAAGTTCAGAGCCCAACCCTTCCCTCCCACCCTTCTAGTGCTGTTTTCAGAACTACTGTGTGCCCCTCCACCATATTCCATCCCCTTAACCCCACGTTCCCCATCAGGTAGAGGCCTCTTCACTACTCCCTATTACTACATTCCAAGCAGGGGAAATTATGAAAGTTGGGGGTACTTCTCAATTTTTATATATTTGAATATGTCCACCCCAACAGTTCGTTAGTCCTTGCACTATAAGTCAGTTTATGGAATTCTGCACAAAAATATGTTCGCTTTTTCCAAAGAAAAGATAACATTTGTATTTCACACCCTATGGGGTGTCCATCTGCACTAGAACAAGAAGTGCTCTTACCAGCCATTCACCTAGCCCCTTAAAAATTGGTATACAGTTTCTACAGATTTAGGGCCTGATTACGAGTTAGGCAGACCGTCGACCGCTATGGGGGTGATCTGACCACCGCCAGTTTAGCAGTTGGACTGCTGTATGGAGCAAAGAAAGCAGTGGTTCCACCAGCACCGCCGTGCAGCACAGACTGCCATAGTCAGGAGGAAGCACAAACAGGCTGGCAGAGACAGTGTTTCTGCCGGACACATTACAAGGTTGCATACCGCCAAGGTGACTGTGGTGGTCTAACCAACATGTCTCAGAAGGTGGAAATGAACAATACAAGGGAGATACTCACCTCCAGACAGCTGTACATGTCCGCTGCCACCATGGAACCCATCACGCACATCCTGCCACTGCTGGTGATCATCGAAGGACACTAAATTCAATCCAGGCATGTATGCCACCGACGTAAGTACGCACACCTACCTGAGTGACTAAACTTAACAACAGAACGTAGTGATGTTGTTCACATAATATGGGGGACATGCTATGGGCAGCAAGTACACTTGGCATTGTGTCCTAAGTAGGAACCAGATACCATGAAGGACACATGCAGAGTCACATTATGCCACCTTTGTGCAGGTCACTCACACTGCACTGCAGCACTACACTAAAAAACATGGCCACACATTTCTGGCACAGGGACAGTGAAGGCTGCACAACATTTTCACACATGAGCTGAGGCCCTCCATAATCTTCCGGGCCAAGTGTCTCGGGTCCTCCCACCCCTTGTGACAGCGGGGCGCTCCATTGGCTGGGGTGATGGCTCTCAATATCCCTTTCTTTTGATGGGCGTTGACCTGCATGGATGCAAAAGAAAAATCAAGAGATCATGTTCCCCATTCCCATCACAAATGATAGAGTCACATACATGTCAAAAACATCAAGCTTGGCCCTTCCCATTTTTATCATTACTTTCCAAGTGTGGAATATACAATCCCATCAGTACTGGGCCATTACTATACACCTACATTCCCCAATCTCTAGGTCAACGCAACACCTTGCTGTGGCCATAGAATAACTAGGCAGGCTTACTGACATCTTTTGAGACATGCCCTAGCAACCGGACTGAGACTGCACCCACCATGAGGCACTTCACACCTCAGTGGCTTCTAAAAAGGTAGACTCCTTAGGCATGAATGGACCAACACATACACTCTGTGAGAATGACTTCCTGCAAGCATTCCCCACAGACCACTGCCAGAGTACAAACTCATACAACACACATGGGCAACAATGAAGGGACTGGCATGGTACAGAAAGTGTCGAGCCAGTCCCTGTGTGGAGCTTTGCAATGACAAATGCATACTCATGCCACTTCAGGGGGTGGGGGTTCTGATTTATATATCTGTTCCACAGAGCACTCTTTCACACATATGTGTCAATCCTACGGAGATGGCACCCAACACACAAAGGCATGCATTTGCACAGGTTCTACTATGTAACCAATCTACTGAGTCACATATCATGGTCTCCCAAGAATCAACACACTCTCTGCACTTTGGAAATGTCAGTCATGCAATGAGCCTGGTCATATTGAGAATGGGTACAGAGGAGTAACCCACCTCTGTACCCATTCTCAATATGATCAAATAAATGAGGCATTCCAGGCAGGATATCCAAACATAGCCTCATGTTTTGTCACATGATAAGGTCTGCTGGGGTTCAGGGAGTGGGGGTTCTGTACCACAGAGCACACTTTCGGACATATGTGTCCATCCCACAGGTTCTACTATATGACCAATGTACTGAGTCACGTTTCATGGTCTCCCAAGAATCAGCACACTCTCTGCATTCTGGAATTGTCAGGCATGCAATGAGTCTGCACAGGACATATATAACCTGTGAGAAGATGACTACAGGGCTGTAGGAGTAAGGACCTGTCATGAGTCAGAGACACACATTGACAATGATGCTAACTGTACATCTATCACAGAGTAGTATCCCTCCTCTGCACCCATTCCCAATATGATCAAAGGAATGAGGCATTCTGGGCTGGATATTTAAATATAGCCTCATATTGGTCACATGACAATATCTGCTGGGGTACAGGAACATGGCATGATTGCTCCCAGAGGCGGTACCCAATAGCTCGGTAGTAGAGGTCTTGATTGCAGCAGTGTCAGAAGTCAAGTGAGGGATTTTTCAGAACATGACGGTCATGTCTGCCATATACGCAGTCATCACTACCGGGGACACAGCCATTGGCCCAAGATCACCATTGGCAACAACGTTAGCCTGTGGCAGTGTCCACAACGGTTGCTACCGCGTACCACCATGAAGACTTCTTCTGGCAGTCACAGGCGGCTCCCAATGTCCAATGGAGTAGGTCAGGCAGCCGCCATTTTAGAGGCCAGTAATGCTGTATTTGGATAAACTGCTTCACACCTCAATTATCTTTGTTTTGAGCACTAAAACCTGTTCTTGTTGTTTGGTAATGCTGGTCCTACTACTCAAACACCATTGTAGTATGTTGCTGGGCACATATGGAAATTTACAGTGGGGCACAGGCAACCCCGTCAAAGGTAATTTTTTCTGCTCATGATATCCAGTCACATTCTGAGTGTCATCTGTGATGCACAATGTTGCTTTCGTTCCTGATACATGATGTGCACACATGTGTGGGAAACTTTGGGGCATATTTATACTCTGTTTGCACTGAATTAGTGTACATTTTTTTTACTCTAATTCGGTGCAAAACTAACTCCATATTTATACTTTGGTGCTAGACCCCTCTAGCACCAAATTTATGGAGTTAATGTCATTTTTTGAAAGTGGAGACCTACTTTGCCTTAATGAGATGCAAGGTAGGCGTTCCCGTGCAAAAAATGACTCTATGGCCTTAACTCCATATCTAGGGGCTTATTTATACTCTGCAGCATATTTATACTCTGTTTGCACCGAATTAGTGTCATTTTTTTTTTACTCTAATTCGGTGCAAAACTAACTCCATATTTATACTTTGGTGCTAGACCCATCTAGCACCAAGGCCCTGATTTAAACTTTTTTTGCACCGCATTAACATCATTTTATGACACAAAAGGGGCGCAAAATTACAAAATATTGGCCCTTATTTATACTTTTTGCTGCAAAACTGCACTAACTCAGTTTAGGCAGTCTAGGGCCTAGGGAGGGCACCTCTGGGCTTATTCCATGGTGTTCCACCATGGAAATAGGGCCACAGGTCCCCTAACACCTGCCCTGACCCAGGTCTTAAAAAATGGGGCAAAGCTTGCTTTGCCCCATTTTTTGACCCCTCCTCCCTCCCTTGCACCATTTTTACATGAGAGTATAAATATGGTGTTAAGGCCATAGAGTCATTTTTTTGCACGGGAACGCCTACTTTGCATCTCATTAAGGCAAGGTAGGTTTCCACTTCCCAAAAATGACTTTAACTCCATAAATTTGGTGCTAGACGGGTCTAGCACCAAAGTATAAATCTGGAGTTAGTTTTGCACTGAATTAGAGTAAAAAAAAAATGACGCTAATTCAGTGCAAACAGAGTATAGATATGCCCCTTAGCGTCAAAAAATGATGCTAATCTGGTCAGAATCATTTATTTTTTACTCAAAACTGCCTAACGTCATTTTTTTTTAAGCTAGCCTACCCTTTGCACCGGCTTGCAGCATTCCATAAATATGGTGCCCAGCTGCTGCTAAAAAATGGTGCAAGCCGGTGCAAAACTTTTTGGGGCAAAACTGTCTTAGTGCAGTTTTGCACCAAAAAGTATAAATAAGGCCCTTTATGTTTTGGCTAATTGTGATGTGTACTGTTTGCCATGTCCATCTATTCCGAATTGTCATGCCACAATTATTCCTTGACATGCATCACGTATGTTGCTGTGGACACAATGATAATGCCAGAACTAATTTCTTGTCATGTATAGTTAAAGAGGGAGAGGGAGGATGCAATAACCACCTGTCTATCATCCACTGCCAGACCTGCAGACCATGGAGCAAAGGCACATCATAACATATTACCCCCTGGATAGGCAAACAAGTGTGGACTTATGTTGTCAACTTGGAATTAGATCTGATGCCAGATGTTAGTAATCCAACCAGCATCCCACCCATTGTACAGGTCATGCCAGTGTTGCACTTCGTAGCCACAGGGTCCTTCCAACATACAGGGGCCCTAGCTGCCGGCATGTCCCAACCTATGTTCAGTTTGGTGTTGAAGGATGTCCTCAGCAATGTTGAAACACCTGGACAGCTACATCCAGTTTGCCAGATGTGAGGATTTAGCCCATGTGAAGGCTGACTTTTGTGCTTTTGCACGCCTCACACATGTGTGGCTACTGATGGCACACATGATGGCTTGGTCCCACAGCATGCTAATGAACCTCCCAGAGGAGGGAAAGCCATCAGTACAACCGGATGAGCCTCCTGAAAATGCCAAGTGAGGGTGACAGTGGTGAAGAGGAAGGAGTTGACTTGCCGGAAGATATGATCAATAACTACTTTTCATGAGTGTAAGTATGTCATGTGATGGAATGACTGTGACTGTGACTGTATGATGAACTGTAGTTGTCAGAATGTGTGGAGTAGAGTGAATTAGCAAGACAAAGAGGAGCTAATGCTATACAACATTCATCCAAAGAGTACTTGAAAAGTTAACCCCCACCTTGACATAGCTTCTTTGTTTGTCAATTTCATTGCACTGTAACCTGATTTCCAGATGCTTGTTATGTGATTTGTGTTGTAGGCATGTTATTAACTGTATAGTCCTTGTCTCGTCTCTGCCCAGGTGCCTTCACAATGACATCCTCAGTGGGCATTTCAGAGTTGTGACATTGGCAGGTATCTGATGCTGTTCTGACATGTGAAGTGGACACAGACTGTTCCAGGTAATGAAAGTAACAGATTTGGGGTATATTAGACCTGTTCCAAGGCAGCCTGGTCAGTGTTCGGATGGACAGTCTGAAGTACACAATGTACTTGTTTATTGGTGCTGTGTTGGGCCAATTGCATCATGTGTGTGAATATGTGGGCATGACATATGTTGTCATCAAGACCAAGTGAGGCATTCACATTTCACATAGGCTAAACAATCCTCTTGTTTGACCTGTATATAGGTGTTTCATCATTGCAGGCTACTGTGCCTGTGCTACAACAATGACATATGTTTATGTCATACCACCAGATGCATGGTCATTGGAGTAGGATGGACCTGGGATCAGGGGCTGTTGTCCTGTCCTCTGTCTGTACCTTGGTTTATGTGATATTGGAATACGTTGGTGTGGTATGTGATAAGGCTCAAGTTGGTGACACCATTCACTTTTCTGTTTGCCTGTTCTACAGGTCAACATCTGACAAGGCCCTCCCTTCTGTGTTCTGGTGGACTGTACCTCGGTATATCTACCTTGACACAATATGATTAAGGCATTCTTGATATTGACAGTGCAGACATTTTGACAGCATATGTGCTGTACAGTGAAATAAAATGTTTGGTGTGACCAGACACTTGTACTAATGTGTTTTTGTGTGTTGTAGTAATCCCTAGCAGGACAGTGTACCTGTTACACATCTCTCCTCACACTAGTATCTTGTGCCTTCCTCATTTGCTTCACATGGTCTTCCATTTCTACATATCAATAATTTAAACAGATGAAAGCAGACACAAACTTTGTGATAGGTGGTATTTATTCTGCATAAGTGTATAGGATGAAAATAAGGGACATGATGGAACATATCAGTGAGGGATCTAGTCATGGTTGATTAAATCATTGTATTAGATACCACAGCATTTGAATTCCAGTGTACTCCTCCCATAGGAAAAGGAAGGTTGCTGAAGGACAGTCAACAGAGTGATCATGTGGCACACAAAGGAGTTAGGAAGAGGTCATTTGCTGGTAGTGAGGGGTGTCTTGCCATCTGCACCTCCTGTATTCTTAGCTGAATGTCCAGGCTTGCGGGGGGGTGAGCTGATACTACAGAGGCATGGGTGTCTGTTGTGGGTTCTTTCCCTGACATGGCCTCCCTTCCAGTGGCTGGCACCGATGATGAAGGGCCTGGTGTTGCTGGGCCCACAGAAGGGGTATGGTGTTGTTCGTGTTCCCTGATCAGGGTACTGCTAATCTCCCGGAACACGCCTGTTAGTGAGGCCAGGATGGTAGTTGTGGCCTCTCACTTTTGAAGCATTTCCTTATGCATGTCTCTCTACAGCTGCTTGATCTCCTGGAGTCCGGCAACTACCTTGCCCATCACACCTTGGAGCTCTTGATAGACCCCCAAAACTTAACTGATGGTGTCCTGGCAGGGGCATCCCCGGTGCCCACAGTCCGTTGGCCCACCGCATCCCTCCCATGCACCCTATCCCCCTCAGGCCTGTACCCTTGCCACAGTGTGCCCCCCCTCTACTACTGGTTCCAGGACCATCATTGTCCAAGGTAAAGTGATGTGACTCAGAGTCCTGGACTGGAGGACACAGGATGGTTGCCAATGTCCTAGGGAAACAGGTTGGGGAGCGAATGGCTGCCTGTGAGGTTGTTGCAAGCTGGCTGGGAGTTCTTGATGTGGGCACACTCCGAGTCACTGTTGGTGTCTGACCAGGTTGCACAGATGGGCCAGAACCATCCTTCACATCCACATCCAGATGTTGTCGTCACTGAGGGCTTAATCCATGGGGGCAGTAGAAGTCTCGTGAGACAGGTACCAATGGTACTGCTTGTATTGACCTGATGTGTGTGAAACATGGCAATTCCATTGACTTCAAGCAGCTGCTGGATCTGGGTGTTCATTGGCACTTGGAAGGATGGACATAATATGCCACCTTGCCACCAGTGCTGGCAAAACAGTGGTTGGGAAGGATGTGGGTTGACCATTTTGAGGCCTGGTTGATTGTTATGCAGGCAGACCCAGGAGTCTGTTGTATAAGTGATTGGAGACTTTAGCAACAGAAAAGGATGATGGATGGAGTGCTGACAATGCAAACACTCACCCCCAGTCACAGATCTGGGTTTAATCCATTGTTTTTTTGCTTACCATGCCACCCCAGTTTGGACCCAGCCGTATGCAAATCAGTCTTGACCCTGTTCCTCATGGAAACAGTCCAGCCCGAACTGCCAGGCCAAATCCTCCCTGGACCGGAAACAAGCATCTTGGGACGGGTTTTAGGGTATCACCCTTCTTCAGCCAGGCTAGCTTGATTCCAGTGCACAGTGAGCAAGTGGCCCACGTCTGGGCATACCCTTCCCACTTAGGGCAACTTTAGCAACACAAAAGGATGATGAACGGAGTGCTGACAATGCAAACACTCACCCCCAGTCACAGATCTGAGTTTAATCCATCGTTCTTTTGCACACCATGCTACCCCAGTTTGGACCCAACCATATGCAAATCAGTTTTGACCCTGTTCCTCATGGGAACAGTCCAGCCCGAACTGCCAGGCCAGGTCCTCCCTGGACCGGAAACAAGCTTCCCAGGACCGGCTTCAGGGTATCACCCTTCTTCAGCCAGGCTATCTTGATTCCAGTGGCACAGTGAGCAAGGACCCCACGTCTGGGCATACCCTTCCCACTTAGGGCAACTTTAGCAACACAAAAGGATGATGGATGGAGTGCTCACAATGCAAACACTCACCCCAGTCACAGATATGGGTTTAATCCATCGTTCTTTTGCTCACCATGCCACCCCAGTTTGGACCCAGCCATATGCAAACCAGTCTTGACCCTGTTCTTAACGGGAACAGTCCAGCCCGAACTGCCAGGCCAGGTCCTCCCTGGACTGGAAACAAGCATCCTGGGACCGGTTTCAGGGTATCACCCTTCTTCAGCCAGGCTAGCTTGATTCCAGTGGCACAGTGAGCAAGGGACCCACGTCTGGGCATACCCTTCCCACTTAAGGTAACTTTAGCAACACAAAAGGATGATGGACGGAGTGCTGAGATTGCAAACACTCACCCCCAGTCACAGTTCTGGGTTTAATCCATCGTTCTTTTTCTCACCATGCCACCCCAGTTTGGACCCAGCCATATGCAAATCAGTCTTGACCCTGTTTCTCACGGGAACAGACCAGCCCGAACTGCCAGGTCCTCCCTGGACCAGAATCAAGCATCCTGGGACCAGTTTCAGGGTATCACCATTCTTCAGCCAGGCTAGTTTGATTCCAGTGGCACAGTGAGCAAGGGACCCACGTCTGGGCATAACCTTCCCACTTAGGGAAACTTTAGCAACAGAAAAGGATGATGAACGGAGTGCTGACAATGCAAACACTCACCCCCAGTCACTGATCTGGGTTTAATCCATTGTTCTTTTGCTCTCCATGCCATGCCAGTTTGGACCCAGCCATATGCAAATCAGTCTTGACCCTGTTCCTCATGGGAACAGTCCAGACTGAACTGCCAGGCCAGGTCCTCCCTGGACCGGAAACAAGCAACCTGGGATCGGTTTCAGGGTATCACCCTTCTTCAGCCAGGCTAGCTTGACTCCAGTGGCACAGTGAGCAAGGGGCCCACGTCTGGGCATACCCTTCCCACTTAGGACAACTTTAGCAACACAAAAGGATGATGGACGGAGTGCTGACAATGCAAACACTCACCCCCAGTCACAGTTTGTGTTGCTTAAGTTATTGGAGCCATCATGTGGTCAGTGCATTGTGAATCTGTCTGCAGCCAGTACCATTCTGGGTAGGCGTCTTGAGGCCTTGTAAATCATTTATGTTGCACTCTGGTTGTGATGTCCTTCCTGTCCTCAATAGTTTCATCTTGGCGTAGCAGTTCAAGATAGAGCTAGGTGGCCAAGCACATCTTTCAGATGAGCATAATCTGTATCTTGGTCCCTCCCAGGTAAGTACATGTCATTTGAGAGTGATCAGACAAGTGTTTTTTGGCAAGGGACCACTGTTTTGCTATTTGGAGTAACTTGAACAGTGCCTTCTGTGAGCTGCATTCAGGTCACTCCCTCTACTTCCCAACACCATCCAAATGTTATCGTCCCAGGTGAGTAAACTTCCTTTGAGAGCTCACTTACATATGCATTGGGGAAAGTGGACACTGGGCTGGTGATTGTAGTTGGCAAACAGGGCTACTTGGGATTGGCATTCAGGAAACTTTCTCTAGTTCCCAACAGTAGACAAATGTTATCCCCCCAGGTGAGTGAACTTTATTTGGTAATTGACATACAGTGGTGTTTTGACAAGAGGATACTGTGCCGATGTTTGTAGTTAATGATTCAGTGCATACTGGTAGTTGCAGTTATGTCACGCACACTAGTACACACACACACTTGACTAAAGTTCTCCCTAGTGAGCACATTTCAAATGAGAGTTGACAGACAGATGTTTTTGGGCAAGTGACAACTGATCTTGTGTTTAGAGTCACAAATACAGTGCATACCAGGAGTTGCAGTCAGTTACCTCTCTCTACCACACTCACTATACAAATGTTATCCTCCCAGGTGAGTACACTTCAATTGGGACTGAGCAAATTGGGATATTTGAACAGTTGTACACTGGACTGGTGGTTGGAATTATATGCATAGGCCCTCCTGGCCTTAGCAGTCCTGTCAGTCCCTGTTCTACACATACTATACACAGACGTTATCCTCCCAGGTGAGTCTACTACAAATGTGAGATGCCAGACAGGGTTCTTTGGACAGGTGGACACTGGACTGGTGTTTGAAATTACAGACACAAGGGAAGAAGGTGTCTTTCTGCATCCGGGGCATGTATGACTGTCTGCCCAGGAAGCCGCCTATCAGGATAATCTAGTGGCACCTTCAATAGACAAATTAGAGAAGTACCTTGCTATCGAGTCGAACTATAAGGATGTTCCATCCCCTAAACATGGGGCTGCATTGGGAACTAATGGGTTATCCATTATGACTTGGAATCTTGCGTGCCTTGCTAGGAAATTGGATGATGTGGACTGGGTTGCCTATATAAAGTCACAAGATGTGTGTCTCTTTCAAGAAACTTGGGCCGAGGGCCAACCAAGCATGGATGGGTTTCTTTCATTTAATATCCCTGCACTGCCTTCAGAGAAAGCAACTGGTCGCGCAAAAGGGGGTCTTTTAATCCTTTTAAATTCAAAGCTCCAATGCGACTATAAGGTTTTAGAATTTGATTGTCCCGACTTGATGGGTTTACAAATTTCTTTTAATCAAAATTTTAACATAATCTTAATTAATGTTTACGCCCGTTCTGTTGCACGTGGTACAGAATCACACATTTTAACTTTACTCTTTGACTTTTTAGACACGCTACAAACTAATTCCTATTTAGTTATTGCAGGGGATGTAAATTGCACTTTCGAACCCTCAGCGTTTCTTAGTGATTTAACAGCGGATGAGGACGAATTATGGGGTATTGCACAATTGGATGGTGATAGTTATCCTCCACGCTCTCGTGTAGCAACTCAGCTTGCTACACTATGCTTAAAGTTTGGCCTAAGGGCCTGTAATGGTCGAACTCCTTCTGATTTAAACTTGGCACCGACATTCCTACGAGGTTCTGTGGCCAGCGTAATTGATTATTTTCTGGTGGATGTGCGTCTTTGGCCATTGCTGCTAGATATGAGGGTAGATTCAAGATGCGAGAGTGATCACTTTCATTGTTGCTCACCCTTGCTGGGAATATCTTTGGTAGAACCTTGAATATGCAAACATCAATGGCCCCTCCCCCTATTTTAAACAATGCTTATACAAAGGTGAGGTGGCCAAAAGTCATGTCAAACCCCTATTTGCTATGTAAGATCTACCAATTGTTCTTAGATAATCTGTCAGCCTATGAAGACTTCGAACCAGAAGCCATTCCACTTCTTGATATTCACGAAGATATGATGGTTAAACTTCAAAGTGTCTTTTATAAAAAGGTAGCCACGGCAAACCGGCAATATGGGGGTTCACCTAACAGCAGTTGGTTTAATGATGCATGCATGAGGGCTAAGACTGAGTTAAGGAAGGCTATACTGGCCGGGTATACGGGGGCAATCAAACAAGCAAGATTCACGTATAAAAAGATAATCCTACAATCAAAGAAAGCTTGGGAAGATGCTATTTGGCAGGACTTGCTAGATGCTACTAAAACAAACAACAATACGCTTTTTTGGGAACTGCTGACTAAGCACGAGAGAGGGGGTAGGTTTATACAAAGGAACCATATTCAACCTGGTACCTGGGTGGATCATTTCTCTCTCTTGTACGAAGGAACTGCCTCCACTGGGACTGTCGATTGTGAGAAAGTGGGATTATACCCCCCATTTTCACCCAATGCTAACCTTGCCACTTCTCCGTCCAGTGGGAATCTATTTAACTCTGAAAGCTATATTTGCTTTTCTCTAGAAGAAACTGCAGACGCCATTAAATCTCTAAAGACAGGTAAAGCCCCAGGCCCTGATAAAATTCCAGGTGACCTTTATAAATCAGAGTTACCCATCTGGACCTGGTATATTAATATGCTGTCAAACAAAATCGCAAAAGGAGGACAGATCCCTGAGACGTGGAAGGGTGCAGAAATTATTCCAATATATAAAAAGGGCAACGTAAATCTTCCAATTAACTACAGACCGGTCAGTTTAATTGACAACCTACAAAAAATTTTTGCAAAACAATTGTTAGTTAGACTGACGAGTTGGGTGACAGAGCAGCAGATCCTATCACCACTTCAGGCAGGGTTCCGCTCTAGAGTTAGCACGGTTGACCAGGCATTTAGGTTGACCGTGCTACACTGGAAATATGTAGTCTTGGCAAAGCAAACACTATATGTCACTTTTGTAGACCTGCGCTCTGCCTTTGACCTGGTACCTAGAGACAAGCTTTGGGGAGTGCTACACAAAAGAGGGGCACCATCTGATATCATTCATTTATTAACACGTATGCATGAAGGCACATACGCTCAAGTAAGATGGGGTAACCAAGGCGAACTGACTAACAAGTTTCCCATTAAAAGAGGTGTTCGTCAGGGATGTGTCCTAGCGCCACTTTTGTTTTCTTTATTCATTAACGAGGTGGTCCAAGAACTCATGACATGCCAGAATGATGCTCCCAGCTTAGGCAATCAGAAAATCCCAATTCTTCTTTTTGCGGATGACTCTCTATTGATCTCAAAGACCCCTATGGGACTGCAAATTCTTGTGGATAGATTTAAATCATTCTGCTGGAATTTTGGTTTAGAGCTGAACTCGAAGAAAACAAAATTGATGGTGCTTCGCTCTGGCTCTCGTAAGAAGTGTACGATCAGGTTAGATGGAGCTATTTTGGACCAGGTTAGCTCTATCGACTACTTGGGTGTAAGGCTTACAGACTCACTCCTCTGGGACGAACAAGTCGGTAAGAGTGGCGGGCTTTTGCAACATCGGGCAGCATCCATATTACGCCTTTACCGGAATACGATCGCTAAAGTTGTGTCTCCAGCAGTAAAGATCTATGTGGCCAAGGCACAGGGTGCTGCTGTTTATGGTGCAGAGATTTGGGGCATGACAGATAGCAGTAGGATAACTAAAATTGAGAATAGCTTTGCACGGGCTCTATGTGCTTGTCCCACTAGCACCCCATTAACCCCCCTTTTTTTAGATCTAGGGCTTAAACGTATAGCCGATTTGATTATCTTACGGCCCCTACTATTTTGGGTGAGGCTTTGGGTAGTTCCTGAACTGGCTATATATAAGTCTTCCCTATTAGAATTGTTAGAAACCTCTAACTCCATGTCCATACCATGGATCAAACACGTATCTAGTTGGTTTTGCATGCTAGGACTGAGGAACTTCTGGGAGAATCCCCAGCAACTTGTGAAGCCCCATGTAAAAGTATTGAAGAGAGCTTACTGGTCCCACATATGTAATAATTACATTTCTCAGAAATCGAATGGTCATTTAACTAACTCGTTTATTGATTTTAAATGGTACCCTGAGTTTGAACCATACTTAGATACAATACCTGATTTGTTAGGCAAAAGTTTGTATGCCAGATTTCGATTTGGAACATTACCCCTGAAGGCCTTAACGAGCAGATGGGGACCTAAGTCAAGCTCTGATACCTGTCCTGTATGTGGCATTCCTTCCGAAACAGTAGAACATTTTATGTTTTTTTGTCCCGCCTATTCAATCCCAAGGTTTAAATGGATACATAAAATCTGTAGGGAATTGAATTTAAGGAAATGTTTTTTAGCTTTGCGGATCTTAAAAAGCCACAATTCAAATGTGACAATTTACGCAGTAAGTAAGTTTTTAGCAACAGCATGGCGCATACGCACTTTTTATTTACAATGAGTTGAAATTGTTTTAAGACGGGCAAACATGGATCATTCTTTTTTAAAAATTTTCTATGACATTATGGTTTATATTATTATATTATATTGTATTGTATTGTATTGCTTTGATGGTCTGTTGGCCGAATAAAGCTTATGTGAAACACACACAGACACAAGGCCTCCTGGGAGTTGCAGTCATGTTACTGCCTGTCCTATACACAGTATACAAAAGTAATACTCCCAGGTGAGTATTCAGTGAGTACACTTCAATTGTGAATTAAAACACCATGGTATTTGGGCATGAGAACACTGGACACACATTTGTAGTAGGTGAGAAAGAGCCTCAGGGCCTTAGCAGTCATGTCAATCCATCTACTTCATGTACTTGGTAAATGTCATCGGCCCAGGTGAGTACACTTCATGTGTGATTTCCCAACCATGAGTGTTTGGAAAAGAAGACATTGGACTGATGGTTGGAGTGACAGTAAGAGAGCCTTTTGTGAGTTTCAGTCATGTAACTCCCTGAACTACATTCACTATGCATATGGTTTCCTCCTAGGTGAGTACATTTCAGTAGGGAGTTGAGACACAGGTGTCTGTTGAGATAAGAACACTGGTCTGGCGGTTAACACTGGAGGAACAGTACCTGCTGGAAGTTACAGTCCTGTTAGTCTCTGTGCTACACACACTACACAAATGTTACCCTTCCCAGTGGGTGCACTTTAATGGTGAGTTCACAAACAGGAGTTTTAGAGGAGAGAACACTGTCCTGGTGTAAGGAGTCATTATAACAGTGCCTGCTGGGAGTTGTAGTCCCATCAGTTCCTGTACACACACTATACACAGATGTCGTTCCCCCAGGTGAGTCAACTCCAAGTGTGAGTTGCCGAACAGAGGCATTTAGGCAAGTGGAGACTGGACTAGTAAGTAGGGTGATAGGAAAGGTGGCAGTAGGTAAGCTTTGAGCATGCATGACATGGCATTTAGGTGACATTTTTTATTGTTGTGACTTACCAAACTCCACTCCCTCAGGTATTCCTCTCAAGCCCTCAGGGTGCAGGATGGGCAAGGCCTTCTCCTCCCAGGAAGTGAGTGGGGGTGTTACCGCCAGTCTTCTTGGCCTGCAGCTGGTGCCTGGAGACCATGGAACAGACCTAGGGGGTCATTCTGACCCCGGCCGGCGGCGGAAGCCGCCGGCCTGGCTGGGACCGCCTGAATACCACTGCGCGGTCAAAAGACCGCCACGGGTATTCTGGGTTTCCCACTGGGCTGGGGGGCGACCGCCAGAAGGCCGCCCGCCAGCCCAGCGGGAAACAGCCTTCCATGAGGATGCCGGCTCTGAATGGAGCCGGCGGAGTGGAAGGGGTGCGACGGGTGCAGTTGCACCCGTCGCGATTTAAAATCTTGGTGGGGCCCCCAGGGGCCCCACAACACCCCATACCGCCATCCTGTTCCTGGCGGCCAAAACCGCCAGGAACAGGATGGCGGTATGGGGGTCGGAATCCCCATGACGGCGCAGGATTCCCCAGGGCAGCGGAAAACCGGCAGTACACCACCGGTTTTCTGTTTCTGACCGCGGCTGTACCGCCGCGGTCAGAATGCCCAAGGGAGCACCGCCAGCCTGTTGGCGGTGCTCCCGCGGTCGTTGGCCCTGGCGGTTTTTACTGCCAGCGTCAGAATGATCCCTCTAGTCCCTGAGGTCATTACACCTCTTCCTGTTCTCCTCCCTTGTGCGTAGGGTGGTGCCTACAGCATTCACTCTCTCAACAATCCTGTCCATTTCCATTTTCCTACTGGGAGAAGTGTGCTGGACTTGTGTTCCAAATAATTGTGGCTCTATTCTTATGATTTCATCCACCATAACTCTTAACTCATCATCAGTGAAGCATGTATTTTTCCTAGGTGACATGGTGATAACAAAAAAAAACAGTAACAGGTGACAGTGTCTTACTAAAGCGGGGAAGTGCAAAAGTGTGTGATTGGAAAATGGTATGTTGTGTGTGGTATGTGTTGTATGAAAAATTGAATGGGTGCCTAGTCTATATATTTCTTTTAAATGCGCTCTGTCTTGCTAGGCCTTTCTGTGAAAATGCAAAGGATTGTGGTGTATGAAGGGGAGTGTTTTATAGTGTCCTTTGCAGGTGTGTTGAGTGTGGCACTGTGTGTCAACTGTGTTGTTTTCAAATGCATCCAGTGTGCAGTTGTGTATTACTTTGGTCACTGTGGACTGCTGTGACTTGGACCGCCATTGGCTGACCATCACTGCAACTTTGGACTTGTGATACGGTCAGTGGCTCGTTTCTGGGCTGTCGAGGCTGGAGGTCAGACTGCCTATTTCCGGCCCTCTGTGCCACTTCCGGCCTGCCTTTTTTGGTTGGCGGTCCTGCCAGTATAACTCGTATTAGGGTGGTCTGTTAGACTGCCAACATGGTGGTCTTTTCAGGACCACCAACATGGTGGTCTGGCAGTCCACCCACCAAACTTGTAATGGGGCCCCTAATTTTATATTCATGATTTCTAAATGGCTAATGTGACAAAAGCTTTATCTTATCACAGATGAACAGTGCAGATTCAAATGTTTAGTCCTTGAAATTGTCTGCTGGCCATACTGCCATGGTAGACCTACATTTTATTAACCTATTTTTAATTTTGATTTAAAAAATGACAGGATATTTTACCGTAAGCCAAAAAAGTTGCTACCTCACATGAAGTTACATTCAGGGAAAATACATTTGTTGACACACATTGTTGACATAGACAAGTAACTCACTGACTTTACAAAAAAAAGTAAAGTAAAAATTTCAAGAAAAAATATAATTTGAAGGGGTGCTTTGATTATCTTCCAAAACTTGCAAAAATGTGAAATTCCCTGGTTATGTTTGGACATATAACAACAAAGAGCCTACATCTTTGATAATGTCACTGGGACTTGTGATTTGCCGAAATACACCATGTAGAATATACAACATGTTTTCAAATTTGATTGCTGATGGGAAAACCAAAATTCTATTACATGTTACTGCAGCCTTATAATCGAATTAAACGTCTCTAGAGATATCTATTGCTTGCAAATGTAAGTGTAGTAGGTGTCTGTCAGGGCTTTTGTATGACAATATTTCATGTAACATGTCAGGCCTGATTACTTGTAAACTTGGTTACATTTAATATTAAAGAATAAGGCTCTCATTACAACCCTGGCGGTCGGTGATAAAGCGTCGGTACCACTGCCAACAGGCTGGCAGTAAAAAAGATTGACTCCTGACCACGGCGGTAACTGCCAACACAAACAGCCACTTCAACACAACACTGACTGCCACAGCGGTAGCAACAAACACCATGGTGGTAACCGCCAACAGCCTGGCAGAAGACAATGTACCGCCCACAGCATTACAACACGCCTATCCACCAGCTTTTCCGGGACGGTACCAACACCGCCAAAAGCACAGCGGAAACAGAACACTGAAGGGAAATGACTCACCTCTTGACACTCAAGGAAGAACCACAACACCATGGAGCCCGAGCTGCACTTTTTTTCAATGCTGGTGTACCTTCTCATACACCAGAAACACGAACGCCAGCAAAGACGACCACGGTGAGTAATGCACCTAGCACACAAGGGAGGGGAGAGAAAAAGAGAGTGACACACACGCAACACCCCCACCCCCAACACCATACACACAAACAGATGCAACAAAGTTACATATACATCCTGTAACCCTCAGGAATAACGCAAGGACAAAAGCAATCAATTAAATTGAGTGTAATATTATAAATTAAGAAAAATATGTTCTTAAAGCAATAAACAGTATGTACAATATATTCAAAAGGAGGAACAATGCCCACTCCAAAATGTCCGTGGCCCACTGGGCCATTACACATAGGCCAAGGCCACACTTGACTCCTGCCTCAATACGGAGAGAACACTGCAGGGACATCAGGTCGAAAACACACAGGCACCTCAGGGGGACGGGAAATGGGGGGGCACCTCAGCCGGAAAATGGTAGAAAGCCACTGGCCTGGAGGGGGCTCTATGCCCCCTGCTTGGTCCCGGGGAGTGCAAAGCCACAGTCTCTCTAGTGGGTGGGTTGCCCACTGCTTGGTCCTGGGGAGTGCAAAGCCACAGTCTCTCTAGTGGGTAGGTTGCCCACTGCTTGGCCCTGGGGAGTGCAAAGCCACAGTCTCTCAAGTGGATGCCTTCTTCCACTGGTTCTGGAGGGGGCTTTGTGCCCAGTGTGCTTCATCCTGACAAGGAGGGGCTGAGTGGATGCCTTCTTCCACTGGTTCTGGAGGGGGCCTTGTGCCCAGTGTGCTTTATCCTGGCAAGGAGGGGCTGAGTGGATGCCTTCCTCCACTGGTTCTGGAGGGGGCATTGTGCCCAGTGTGCTTCATCCTGGCTAGGAGGGACTGAGTGGATGCCTTCTTCCACTGATTCTGGAGGGGGCCTTGTGTCCAGCGTGCTTCTTCCTGGCAAAAAGGGGCTGAGTGGATGCCTTCTTACACTGGTCCTGGAGAGGGCCTTGTGCCCCAGTGTGCTTCATCCTGGATGGGGCATGGCCACAGTCTCTCACCTGTGTGTCACACCGACAGGTGTTGCAGGGGCCAGGATGCACTGCAGCCCATGTAGTCACCACTACACACTGCTCGCCGGCGGTGTCGGCTGCTCAGTGGATGCCAGTTGCGCTGCAGGTGGCACTGCTGGCAGTGGTAGCCTTCAGGACTTCACCTGCAGCTTCGGACGGCTGCCCACTGGGGCTGCTACTGTTGGCATTGGTGCTGCTGGCATTGGTGCATGTGATGGTGCTGGCTTCGGTGCAAGTGGTGGTGCTGGCAGCGGTGCAGGTGGCGGGGCTGGCAGTGGTGGTGGTAGCCTCCAGGCCTTCACCTGCAGCCTTGGACGGCTGTCCACTGGGGCTGCTGCTGCTGGCAGTGGTGCTGCTGGCGGCGGTGCATGTGGTGGTACTGGCCATGGTGCAGGTAGCGGTGCTGGCCGCGGTGCAGGTGGCAGTGGTGCCATTGGTGGTGGTAGCCTCCAGGCCTTGACCTGAAGCCTCGAACGGCTGAAGTGCCATGGCTGGTGTTGTGTGCCCCTTCCTGCCCTTGGAAGATGGTGGTGCCTCCTTGCTTCTGCCAGCTGGTGTCTTTTTCTTGCCCTTGCTGGCTGGTGGTGCCTTCTTCCCCTTGTTGGCTGGTGTCCCCTTGTAGTGTGGTTAGTTTTACGTATCCTTTGCGCGTTAGCTTCAGGCTTTAGGCCTTTGTGCACTTTGCCCTGGATGTGTTTTATTCATTTGCTGGCAGCTTAGAGCCTCTGTGCACTTTGCTCTAAATGCTTTTTATTAGGCTTCGTACTGTTATTTTTCAAATAGCCAGTTCTACGGTTTTGTTTTTTATTCATATCACACTGTTTAGCCTACTTCAGCACTGGAGTTCTCCATAACACATTCACTCTCTGCTTCAGTCAAGGATACAGTCTGGTACATTGCTGATAGACGTGGTAGGAGTTTAGACTTGGCATTCCTGCGTAGGGACATTTTGTGATTACGCTGACATGTTAGTTATAAAATCACTTCCTTGTCCCAATACACGCAAGAGGGAGATTCCAACCAGGGAACCACAACTAGACGCTGACTGCCTCGTTGCAGATGCTGAACCAAGATCACAGGCCTTTGCTCAGGTATGAGGGCTGATGTCTCCCCGGTGATTCAGAAAGGCAAGTTAGAAGCTTAACATGCTGTGCTCGAAATAGATCAAGCAGAGGGAGAGTAGGAACTAATAGACACGATGATAGCTTTGTTCTTATGTTTTACTCTCCCGGTGACTATTTCAATCCTACTGTGTTGTATGGTTCTGGTTATTGCGGCTCACGCCTTATTATCTAAAATACAGTTGTTTTATTAAAACATTATATAAAACCTATACTGTCTTTGTCATTTGTATATGAGATCATACTGTAAATGAGAGAGTTGGTTTGGATCTGAGTGACCACGACTTCCCTGAGAAGTTCCAAAGATGTCATGCGCTCGGCTTCCCAATCATCTCTTCACCGCGGGAGAAATGAGACACTGCTAGTTAGCCGGAGCAAAACCCGGATTTAGGGTGACAGAGTTCCTTACACGTGGGTCAGACTCCGTCCCCCACACTGTTATCGATCCTGCTGCCTAGAAATCCAGTAGTCTCATTTAGGATAATGAGAGCCCACGCGACATGGCGCCGCCAACGATTGGTATGGCTCTAATATTTAGGTCCGACTGACTCTCTCGGTCTCATATATATTTTGACTCCTCGGTTCTGTAAGCGGAGACGTCCGTGGGGCTGAGGGTTTCCGCCACCACGGGATAGGTACATCCTATTACTTAGTGGTTGGTTGTTCAAGCTTGAACTTTGAAAGGAAAAACCCCGTTATTGGTGTGCCCTCTCTACCCAGGTGCTGTTTTTCTCTAGATGGCGAATCCGCTTAATATGGGACAACCGCTCACAGGACATCTGATAGCACATGGACTGACGGTCCAGGGGGGTCCGGTCACTTTTGTGGTGGATGCCCATGCAGCTTATAGAACAGAACTTTTTTATTCTTGGGTCGTATTTCCAGCAGTTGATGGGGGTACAAATACTTTTCACAAATACACTGTTGTGAATGTCCCTGGACAAGACAGGGCTTATGCATACTTAGAGATACCTTTATCTTATCAAGAACACCATAATTGGCTTGATGGCGCCCTCCCACACACAGTAGCACAAGTTAGGTTAGGACCACTGAGTAATGATGGTCCTACCTGCCCTTTATTGGCTACATATATACCTCATCCTGCGGCTGCTCAATTGACAGTGGTTGAAGTTCGTCATGTATATACAGACTTAACAGCTACATGTAGACGATTAGTTCAGTTTGTCATGCAGACACTAAATAAAAATGCAGCGCGTGCTGCTCCGGCGCACCCACAGGCGGTGGTTCCGGGTATCAATCCGGCCACTGTACACTCAGTTATGGGTAAAGTACCGGCTAAACGAGAGGAAACTCCATTTTGGCTGGCGCAAAAAATTAATACGCTGGAAGCAGTGTTTCCCCATACGGGACCTCAGGATAAACATAGAATATTGACAATGTGTTTGCCGTATGGGATGGTTCCTCCCGTGAACCTTTGTGATACCTGGGGCACGGTGTTTGCCGCGCTCTACACTACGGCACACGGTACACCGACATTAGCTAATTTACACGAAGTGCTTAAACAAATTCAAGATGAATATGGGTCTGCCCCTGTCTTAGATTTGGGCATGCAGTTAATGGGCAATTTTGCCGCAGTTTATTCTATTATTTTGAGTAATCTCAAGGGAGAGGCAGTAGCACTAGCAGTGCGAATGCATCTACGGGACGTTCCGCAGATTAATCAGGAGCGGAAACTTCAGAGAATAATAGCAGAGACATATTCCAGTATTGGTCGCAATAGCCTAGGGGCTAGACCGCAAAAACCCCAATTACAGGGTAAAAATAGTAAAGATAATGCTAAACAGCAGCAACCTGAGGGTACTAAAAAGCGCTGGGAAAAGAAACAGCAAACACCTAAGAAAGATGGGGGACAGTCTCTGCAACCGGAGACCCCACAGAATAGGTATAATCTCAGGAATAGGGATAATTTGAAGACGCCTGATAGATATCAATATAAGATTGCCTTCCTCAGCGTCATTTTCCTGGGATATGAGTTGTCGAGTGAGGGCAAGAGCTTAGCGCCACATTTTTTGGAGAAATGTGCTTTATTGCAGCCTCCTAATACGGTTCAGAAGCTCCAGTCATTGTTGGTGTTTCTGAATTGTGGCAGAACTTACATTCCTGATTATGCTACGCGTATAAAACCCTTATACGAATTGATTCGTCCGAATTTTTCGAGTAGATTTTGGACGATTGAGCATACACACATACTACGGGAGTTACAGACTGATCTCTTAGCAGTTAAACACTTACACACACGGGACAATAAGACACATTTAGTCATCAGGGTGATACCTGGGGCTGTTGGGTTTACATATGTCACCTTTAATGAGGGTGAGACAGTGCCAATTGCATACAATTCCCACTTGTATTCTGCAGCAGAACAATGATTTGCGCAAACTGAGAAAATACTCACTGCCGTACAGATGGCTGTGATTAAAGAAAGACCGCTTGCCCAGGGCCAACGTATTATTGTTGTTTCCCCTATTCCGGCCTTAGAGGCTGTTACAAAAGCGAGTGTCTCTAATTCGAAAGCTTTACACCCGTGATGGATACAATGGGCTACGTCTTTGACGGCCACTGATGTAGATTACATATTTGACCCTAAACTGCAGACTCAAGAATTTCTTCAATATGAAATGGAGTACCCAGTCACTGCTGGCACATTGCCTATTGACCAATATCAGGTGGTCATGTACACAGATGGCTCTGCGCAACCAGCGGTTGGGACTAAACAACAGTATTCTGCTGCATGTGCGGTGGTGAGCGGCACGATGGAGGGGGAAGTGTTCTGCCCCCGACGTACTTATACTAAAACCTTGGGAGATTGAACGGCACAGCTGGCTGGGCTCAAAGCTCTATTGTTAGCGTTGGAGCACGCGGATCCGGCGATTTTAACCTTGCTGGTCTGTGACTCCTACTACTGTGTACAGTCTTTCAATGAATATCTACACTATTGGAAGTTGAATGGGTTCAGAGAGTCTAAAGGCAACACCATTAAACACAAATTGCTGTGGGGTAAGGTTGGGATCTGAAGGAGACGCTTCCTAAGGTCCATGTTGTACATACACTTGGACACCAGCGCGTTGGAATACACGTTGCTGGGAATACTTTGGCTGATGAAGCCGCGAAATCGGCAGTGGCTGTCGCCACTGTGGCCGCAGTGACTCGTTCGAGTTCCAAACCAGACACGAAAATTTCGGCTGCCATAAAAGCTACGGCTGATGGCACGCCCTTTCCTAAAGGATTTCCTTCTAAATATGGTTACTGCTTGAGTAGTGCGCTAAATGCTGTTATTAATATTCCAGGCATTGGTGTACGTGAACTACCCAATAAAATTGAGAGACCTCGATTAATTTCTGCAGCACATGAGGGGGTGGCGTCTGCACATGCTGGTGTGGCTGCCACGATTTCACTTTTACAGGCTCGTTACTGGTGGCCTGGTCTCTATAAAGAGATAAAGCAATATGTCCTTTGTTGTGATGTTTGTCAACAAATTAAAGCTTCGTCAGCTAGACGCCCGCAGCAGACGCCCCTTCTGATTTCAAATAAACCTTTACAGTGTGTGTACTTGGATCATTGTGGTCCGCTGACACCAGATAGTGCATACAACTATATTTTGGTTGCTGTAGATTCGTGCTCCACATTTGTGTGGGTCTGGCCACAACGCTCGGCTGACGCTCGGACTGTTATTAAAGATTTGCGCATCTTTGTCAATTCATTTGCAGTTGCGGCTTTTCATTCGGACCAGGGCCCTGCTTTTGCCTCTAAGGCATTCAGGGACACCATGGCTTCGTTGGGGGTCCAACTCCAATTCTCGTCTCCATTTCATCCCGAGGGAAATTCTGTTGTGGAGCGTTTAAATCGTGAATTAAAGCAATCCTTAATGGCCAGGGTTATAGGTACGGGTCGTAGTTGGCTAGCCCACCTGTATGGAGTACAGAGAGCACTTAATAACTTGCCTAGACGGTCACTGGGGGGTCGTACTTCATATGAGTGCCTGTTTGGAACACAAATGTATGTTCCTGATCTAGATGGTCCTGGTGTGGAGGCGGCAGATACGCCCTTTGACATAAATGATCGTGTCACTGTTTTGCAGGATTTACAACAATTCTGTGAAGATAACTCTTCTGCAAGTGCTGCCTCCTCAGGAATTAAGGATGAGCCAGTAACACCTACTGGTTGGATACCCAGGATTGGGGATCTGGTGCGTGAAGAGGTCGCAGTAAAGAAAGAATTTGGTCCTTCTTATCGAGCACCTGTCCCTGTGTTAGGGGTTAGCGGCACGAGAACTGTGATTTTACCGCCGCTGCAAGGGGCCAAAGGAAATCGCTTTGTTTCCATTGATAATGTCAAGTTACAACATGTGGCCGATTCTGCACAGCAGACCAAGAGGGACATCCAGTAGTTCCGGAATCCCTCTCACTACTGGGGAAGAAGTCCCGCTGCAGGTGATTTACACCGACGCTGCTTCCTCTCCGAGCTTGGGGAGGGTGGAAGATGATCTTGCGATTGTTCCACAGACAACGATTAATATGGAATCTTTTGATCAAGTTGCTGTACGTTCTACTGATGTTTCTGAACATGTGGTTTATAGCGTGCCTAGGCGAGAGCCTCCATCTGCTTCTTTGTTCACAACTGCTCCTTTTGCAAGAACTACCTCTGGCTGCTTCCACAACACTGATGATTCAGTGTCCAGCTCCTCGTCCTCGATGTCTTCAGTCCGAGGTCCACGTAAGCTGCTTTGTTGGCTTAAACACACATATTTTGTTTTTCCTTGGAACTATTTGTGGCTTTTTATGGCTGTAATGACTCTTTTTTTGTGGTTGGGATTTGTGGTTACTTTTTTTCTAGTAATACATGGTCATTTTCTTCCTGAACGATCTGACATTGAGCACGTGGAGACTGTGTTGAAACCACATTTTTCGTCTCATATGGTTCGAAGAGACTTGTCCAATGTAAACATTTCTGCAATACCGATTCCGGATGGGATTGTGTGGGATAAAGTAATGTTTGATATATATGGTCCCACTGAATTGATTAAAATACCGTATGTCCTCAAGTTATCAATGAATGATATTGTTATACCAGGCATTGTTTCTGGTGATTGGGATGTGAAGACAGTAGATTCTATGCTGACAGATTTGCAATATTATACTGTCTATGACGATGAAGATGCTTACCAATTTAGAGATAATCATGGTGACATGTTTTGCTACAACTATTATGGACACCACTTTATTCATAGAGCTAGTAGCCCTAAGTCCATATTTAATTATGTGCAATGGGAACATTCCTCGACTCCTCCACAAGGGAGTTCGAAAACGTATTATGATAAATTTGCATATTTTTCTGGGCATAATCAACGAAATGCTAGGTCTTACTATTTTAAAGTTACTCCGTATTCTAATAAGCAAATGTTATTGACCGATACTAAATTACTGTATTCAAATTTGTTTGTATCTAAACTTTTGGTCGAGGGGTATGAATACTGGTTTAAGACTGTTGACTTGAAAAGTGTTTGGGGTACGAAAAATTGGCAGATGCAAGGCAGGGACACATTATTTAGAGCATGTATTATCCCTGTGCAAATGATTTTCCTCAATGACACCGTACAACAGACTAGCTGTTTGTGCTTGGCAACAGTTAGAGAGTTGAATTTGCCTAGTATTCCTGTCCCTTCCAAATTAAACAACTGGCAGCACTATGCGAATGCTACTTTTAGTGAATTTCCACATTGGGTCCAGAATGGTACGCTTAACACTTCATCGATACATCCGGGCGGGTGGTTATTATGGCCTGTAGACACTAATAAGTGTCATCAATGTTTTGTCACCTCTTCAGGGGGGTTCAGGACTAGTAGGGCAGACCCTCGTTACATTTCACTAGAACATGCTGATATTATAACTACATACAGCGTGGGGAAGCTTTGTCAGCAATGGTTGAAGTCATCCACGCTGGATGCAGTTAAGTCACATCTCATGTTATTGTCTAATGATACTGATTTACAAGATTTTTTGTCAGGTCCCAAGGTACCACGGAAGAAAAGATTTTTATACAAAGTTTATAATGAGATTTGGAAGCTTTCACAACAGGAGGCTGCAGCCCGGTTGAGGCAGATTGATCAGGAAAACCTGATGCAGACTTTGTCTGTTGTTGATAATGGCATGCATACCCTTTCTGACCGTGTTTACACGATTGACAGCATTGTTTCCTCTGCTATTGCCATTATTAAATCGGACATGTCTTCTTTATATCATGGGCAGAGTCAGACGCGGTCCATCATGCAGCTGGGTTGGACTCTTCAGACCTTGAAGGCAGGTCGCGTTTCATGGCAGCACATTCGTGCCAGAGAGATCTTTGTCTCCTTTAATTTGACTCGTCAAAAACAGCTGATGGCTAAAAAGAAAGCGATGTATGTCATGTTGAAAATTGAAAAATTGGAGAAGCTGCCTTTCACGGTTGCTGAGATTCCGTCAGCTGAGTGGTTGATTCATGGGGTTATTAATCTGCACTCTGCAATTTACTTCTTGTTTGAAGCACATTCCGGTGGGTAGATATGAACTATTGGGAGACAGTTACATACACGAGGTGTGGGAGCTTCACTTTCAATACAGATGTGTTAATGGTTTGAGGGAGGTTTTTCTTAGCGGTAGTGAATGCAAAACTTCTGTCAGCCATTCTATGGTTTGTAAACAGCTGTCCTTGCACGGAGTGTGTAACGGTTCGATTGCTAACTTAGCTTGTTATCTGAAGGGAGTTCCAGTCCCGGTTATTAAAAACTGTTTCCAGGTGCTTTCTAACGGCAGTTACATTGTTTTTAACAGCGAACGGTGCTGTGGCATGTGTGCCGGAATAGTTTACGTTGTCGTTGTCGACAAGGCCGTTACGTGCTGCGGGAATGTGTTGTTTCCCCCCACTCAAATTAGGGAGGTAGCGGACATCTGGCCTCATATTGCTACTTCCAAGGTTAATTTCGACAAGTTGAGTCGACTAAAAGCTTTATTGTTTCAAAAGCATGTGGCCCTTACATCTGCTAGCGAGACCTACGCACTTCAGTTGGCAAGGTCATCGGCAGAAATACAGTCCCTTTTGAATACTAACTTTCCAAGTCACTTCGGTGAACTTGTGGGACGTATATTTAATGCATACAGCACTGCTGGTATTGCACGTTTTTTCAAAGCCGTTGGTGTTGGTTTTGCTCACACCTTCTCTTCCATATTCGGTTTGATACCTTCGGCTATACACTCTATTTTCGGAAGCATTTTTGGGGGTTTCCAGATTACTTTGACTTTATTGGCTGGAGTCTTGCTTTTGTTGCTATTTTTTCGCAATGGCTGTCCCGCCACGACGAGATCCTATATTGCTGCTCCCGTCAGCGCAGCTGTGTTGTGAACGCATGATGCAGCATTTTGGAGCAACACTCCTGGGCCATTTGGAGTGTGGGTCTGGTCTCTGTCATTCCGACCGGTTTTGGATTGTGTGCAACCCGTGTTTCGGTGCCTTTGGTGCTCGTCTGAACATGCACTGGCTCTCTGTCTCTCACTACAGCGCCCTCCAGTGGTCGATCCTGATCTGTTGATGTTCTCGATAAGGGCTCATTCCCAGACTTGTGCACTACGGTTGCGTTTGCTTCGTGAAGCAGTTTATGAGATTCCCTTCCTGGAGGAAGATGGTTTTGTCTCATTCATAGGCCCTGCACGGGTTGCCTCCCTGAATGGTTTTGGGGCTTTGGAACACACCTGCTCCATGGTACTTTGTGGCGTGGATCTTCCGATATTGACATATATCGAAGTGGAGGAGCTCCTACTTTCTATTGCTTCTGTTTAACAATTGGATTTTTTTCCTCTCCTGCAAAATTGACATTATATTGAATTTGGCTTTATTGTCACGTGTTTCCTAAATGTATGACTTTGTTGTCTTCTGACCTTGTCGAAATATGTATATAATTTTAGGTATTGTTTATGTCTGGGGCATATTTTTATATTATTGGAACCACTTGCTACCGACAAGGGGAGGGTGTAGTGTGGTTAGTTTTACGTATCCTTTGCGCGTTAGCTTCAGGCTTTAGGCCTTTGTGCACTTTGCCCTGGATGTGTTTTATTCATTTGCTGGCAGCTTAGAGCCTCTGTGCACTTTGCTCTAAATGCTTTTTATTAGGCTTCGTACTGTTATTTTTCAAATAGCCAGTTCTACGGTTTTGTTTTTTATTCATATCACACTGTTTAGCCTACTCCGGCACTGGAGTTCTCCATAACACATTCACTCTGTGCTTCAGTCAAGGATACAGTCTGGTACATTGCTGATAGACATGGTAGGAGTTTAGACTAGGCATTCCTGCGTAGGGACATTTTGTGATCACGCTGACATGTTAGTTATAAAATCACTTCCTTGTCCCAATACACGCAAGAGGGAGATTCCAACCAGGGAACCACAACTAGACGCTGACTGCCTCTTTGCAGATGCTGAACCAAAATCACAGGCCTTTGCTCAGGTATGAGGGCTGATGTCTCCCCGGTGATTCAGAAAGGCAAGTTAGAAGCTTAACATGCTGTGCTCGAAATATATCAAGCAGAGGGAGAGTAGGAACTAATAGACACGATGATAGCTTTGTTCTTATGTTTTACTCTCCTGGTGACTATTTCAATCCTACTGTGTTGTATGGTTCTGGTTATTGCGGCTCACGCCTTATTATCTAAAATACAGTTGTTTTATTAAAACATTATATAAAACCTATACTGTCTTTGTCATTTGTATATGAGATCATACCTTAAATGAGAGAGTTGGTTTGGATCTGAGTGACCACGACTTCCCTGAGAAGTTCCAAAGATGTCATGCGCTCGGCTGCCCAATCATCTCTTCCCCGTGGGAGAAATGAGGCACTGCTAGTTAGCCGGAGCATAACACAGATTTAGGGTGACAGAGTTCCTTACACGTGGGTCAGACCCAGTCCCCCACACCGTTATCGATCCTGCTGCCTAGAAATCCAGTAGTCTCATTTAGGATAATGAGAGCCCACGCGACACCCTTCTTGCCCTTGCTAGGTGGTGGACCCTTCTTGGCTTTGGCAGGTGGTGCTGGCACACTGGCTGGGCTGATGAGTGCCTCCTTGGAGCCTCTCACACCTGCAGTTGGTGGAGAAACCACAGTGGCCGTGGACTGGGTGGCTGAGGTGCTGGGCTGGGCTCTGGCCACCTTGGCCTGAGGTGAAGGACGAGGGAGTAGGGGTACAGAATAGGTCAATGTTGGCCAGGAAAAGATTCTTAGGGACACTGGGGAAGGAAGAGGGTGAAAGTTTGGGAGTAGAGGAAGAGTGAGTGGTGGTAGGAGGTGTCTGTCTGCTGTGTTTGGGTGCAGGTGCATGAGATGGTTGCTGTTGTGAGGTGGATGGCTGTTGGGTGGCTGAGTGCTTGTGTTTGTGTACTTTGGGAGGAGGGGTCACAGACACGGTTGGAAAGAGCATAGGGCACGTGTGCATGGATGTAGGGGTGGTGACTGCCAGTGAGGGGCATGTTGTGTTAGGCGTGCTGGTGATGGAGGTAGTTAATGAGGATGTAGTGCATGCAGATGTGAATGGAGATGCTAATGGGTTGGAGGTGGATGAGGAGGAGGAGGGGGGCACAGTGGAGGCAGTGGATGTTGGTGTGTCTGCATGTGGATGATGCTTGTGTGAGTGCCTGTGAGATGAAGTGTGGTGCATGTGTCTGCCTGAGCCACTTCTGTGTGTTGATGTGGGTGATTGCTGGTCTGAAGGTGTGCTTGGGATAGGCTGGGGTTGAGGGGAATAGGACTGGGTAGAGGAAGTAGGAGGGGGTAGGCTGGAGACACAACAATGACTGCCATCAGTGAGTTGGCCAGAGCCTGGAATGCTCTCTGTTGGGCCGGCACGCCAGAGTGAATGCCCTCCAGGTATGCATTTTTTTGTTGCAAATACCCTGCGACATCCTAGATGGCATTCAGTATGGTTAAATGCCCAACTGAGAGGGATCTCAGGAGGTCAATAGCCTCCTCACTGAGGGCAGCAGGACTGACAGGGGCAGGGCCTGAGGTGTGTGGGGCAAAGGAGAAGCCTACCCTCCTGGGTGAGCGGGCACAGGAATCAGGCTGAGGGGCTGCTGGGAGGGCGGTGCTGGTACGGGGGTGGTGGCTGTATCTGTAGTTGGGGTGGGCACAGAGGTGTCTGCCACCACCAGGGAGCTGCCATCAGAGGAGGTGTTGCTGTTGGTACTGTCCCCTCCTGTCTCCATTGTGGTGCTCCGCTCGCCCTCCCTCACACTTTGCTCTCACCGCCAGTGGATTTGGCCTCCAGGCCCATGTGGGATGCAGCTCCCTCCGTCGCCGGTGCCTCTGCTACTCCGCCAGATGATGCTAAGGCACTCAAGGACAGGGTGACAAAACAAAAAGTTGGGGCAGAGACAGAGGATATACTTGGTCAATGCCAGCAACAACAATACCGTTGGCATACACAACTCACAGGGAACAGCCCTATGCACTAGGCCATGCACTACCAGTTACGATGCTAGTCACCAGCCCATGGGGTACAATGCCTAACGCCATTAGCTGCACACCTGAAACCCACAGGACCCTGCCCAGTAGGAGCTTGCCCATCATTGAACATACCCTGCCGTGTTCGCCCTGGCCTAGGGGCACACACAGCCCACATCCCCCACCCAGGTAATACCTTAATGCGAGCAAAGTCATGATTCTGAATCTGTACTTACCCCCTTGTGGCTGCTGTGATGCCTTCAAGGGCCCATCCAACTCCGGATAGGCCACTGCCAGGATGCGGAACATTAGGGGGGTCAGGGTACGACAGCCACTCCTTCCTCATTGGGAGACCAGCCACAGCTGGGCCTCCGCTGTCTTCCTTGCCCCTAAGCGCAAGTCCTCCCACCGTTTGCGGCAGTGGGTGCTCCACCTGTCAAAGACCCGCAGGGTCCGCACCTCCTTGGCAATGGCATGCCAAATACCGTTTTTCTGATGGGTGCTCACCTGCAGAAAAAATACAGCAGAAAAGGTATTAGTCACACCGTCCGGACTGTTATACTCATGGCCCAACATATCCCTCCATCCCCTTATGCACATACATTGACCATCATACATGTAGCACTCTTCCCAGCACCCCTCAGACCCCCCTACATGAGGCTTACACACACAGCAATTCATACATTCATGCCCCATACATCATGCTCACAGTGTACTCCCCTGTTTGTCTGTAGGACCATAGAGTAAAGGGTGATGGGATAGGACCCCATCCACCAGTCTCTCCAACTCCTTTGAAGTGAAGGCAGGGGCCCTTTCCCCAGACACTTGAGCCATTGTCGCTTCCAGACACAGGTCACAGCAGCACTTACAATGTAGGTCCTCTCCTGTTGAAGGTCAGTTAGGAAGTGAGTGAACAGATAGAAAATGGCAGTCACGTCCGCGGCGATGCGTACCGTCACCACCGGCGTACATTGCCATTGGCTCCTGGAACCCATAGGCCCCAATGATAACCAATGCGGTGTTGCACGGTGGTCGTCAACTGCCCACCACAACGGCGCACAATGCCAACGGAATTACCTCATTTCCACTTGTCCCTCCTGACAGGTCAGGCAGCCACCATTTCAGGTGGGCACAGGCCATGGCACCTAACTGCGTCACAGCAGACATTGGCACATCAACTGACTTACGAGTTCACATACTGTTTCTGTAAAGCAAAAATTGCATGTTAATGTTGAAATATGTGTGAATATGACCTTCTGCTCAACGTTTTTCACTCTAGAGTTCAACCACTGAGGATGAATAGGAGATGGAGACATCCCCTGTGTACAGACCCCTGGTGGACCTGGCGACAATGGAGGACAGGCACATTATCCTGACCTACAGACTTGATAGGGCCACATTCCAAGAACTCTGTGCCCAATCAGAACCAGACCTGATATCTGCTATCCGTCACCCCACAGGTATACCCCTCTAGAGCAGGTCCTGTCAGTGCTCAATTTCCTGGCAAGTTGTCCTTCCAAGCGACAGTGGCCATGGTATCAGGGATGTCAAAGCCTATGCTCTCAAACGTGCTGACCAGAGAGTTGTCTGCCCTGCTGAAACACTTGTGCAGCTACATCGTATTCCCCCAGGTGGAGGATTTGGCCACAGTGAGGGCTGACTTCTATGCACTGGGACATATCCCCAACATCATTGGTGCCATTGATGGTACACATATTGCATTTGTCCCCCCCTGGAGAAAGGAACAAGTGTTCAGAAATAGAAAAAGCTTTCACTCACTGAATGTGCAGGTGGTGTGATTGGCGGACCAGTACATCTTCCATGTCAATGCAAAGTATCCTGGCTCTGTGCATGATTTCTTTATCTTGAGGAATAGCAGTGTCTGAACTCCAGAGGCACCGGGTGTGGCTGATAGGTGAGTTCATGGTCCCCACCCAGTTGATGTAGGTAAATGGGTGTGGGTTTGGCCTAAAGGGTGAGTGTGTGGCTAACAGGTATCCCTCGATATTTGCAGGTGACTCTGGTTACCCCAACCTCTCATGGCTACTCACCCCAGTGAGGAATGCCAGGACAAGGGCAGAGGAATGTTACAATGAGGCACATGGGCGAACAAGGAGGATCATTGAGCAAACCTTTGGCCTCCTGAAGGCCAGATTCCGGTGCCTCGATCTGACAGGTGGATCCTGTACTACTTACCCAAGAAGGTGTGCCAGATCATCATTGCATTTTGCATGTTGCACAACCTGACGCCAGGTGCCTTTTCTGCAGGAGGATGAGCCTGAGGATGGTCATGTGGCAGTGATGGAGCCTGTGGACAGTGACGAAAAGGAGGCAGAGGAAGAAGATGTGGACAACAGAACTACACTAATTCAACAGTACTTTCAGTGACACACAAGTAAGACACTGTAACTTCACCTTCCATTGCAGTTTTGTGTTTGCCATTGAACATGGCAACCTGATTTCCCTATTTCTATGGCCACTTACTGTACCCTTTGGCATCTCTATTTTCAGATCTCTGTGCCCCACTCTGGCTCCTGGTGTGTTTACTGCTGCCCACTACAGGTCATACCTACGTAAATATTACAGTACATTTAAATTGCAATGTTTACAGTTTGTGAAACTAATATATATGTCAAAGAATTGAAAGACTCCATATTTGAATTTGTTCCAAGGGTGTTTATTTAGGTGCTAATAAGTGGAGGGGGTATTGCAATGGGCTGGATTGCTGATGGAGGAAAGTCCAGGGTAGAGTCCAGTCTATTTGTACCACAGGTGCATTGTCCAAGGTGGCATAGGAAGTGGAGCAATGGCAGTTCAAGGTGAACAGGGTGACAGAGTGGGACACAAGCGTGACAATCAGGAGAGTCTTATTTCCTGGCAGGGGTCTTGGCAATGTTCTCTGGCTTCTGCCTGGATCGCAGGGACCGTTTGCGGGGTGGTTCTCCTTGTGCAGGGGTAGGGTGCTGGTGGCCTGTTGTTCCTATGGCAGGGCCTCCTGTCCACTAGCATCGGCAGAGGTGGAGGGCTGTTCTTCGGTGTGGCTAGTGTCAGGGGCCCGTTGGTGTGCCACTGACTTGGTCATGGTGTTGGTCATGTCTGCCAGCACCACTGCAATGGTGACCAGGGTGGTGTGGATGTCCCTCAGGTCCTCCCTGATCCCCAGGTACTGTCCCTCCTGCAGCTGCTGGGTCTCCTGCAACTTGGCCAGGATCTGGCCCATGGTCTCCTGGGAATGGTGGTTTGCTCCCAGGATGTTGGTGAGTGCCTTGTGAAGAGTTGGTTCCCTGGGCCTATCCTCCCCCTGTCGTACAGCAGTCCTCCTAGATTCCCTGTTGCCTGTGCCTCTGTCCCCTGAACCGTGTGCCCACTGCCACTGACCCCAGGTCCCTGATCATCCTGTGTTTGTGGGGTTGCCTGGGGTCCCTGTAGTGGTGGACACACTGCAGATTGACGTGTCCTGGGGACAGAAGGATGGGCCCGCTGGGTGGGTGCTGTGGTCGTGTTTCCAGAGGGGTGCGGCTCTCTGGTGGGTTGGGACTGTGCCTATGTAACCGACTGTCCAGAGGACCCTGGTGGGCCAGGTTGGTCATCGTGAGCCAGGCGTGCAGAGCTGCTGTCATCACTCTGGGCCTCTTCTGGGCTCCAGTGACGTTGAGTGGGGGTCCTGTGGGGATGTAAATGCAGTGTTATTGTTTCTGCGTGGGCCATCTTGTGCATGGGTATGTTTCTCTCTATGGTTTTTATTAGCAAGGCAGCTTTGGCTTGTGTGAGTTGTGATTGGTTTGGCTAAGTTAATGTCACTGGTGTGCATGCTGTGGTGATGGGGGTCCATGGATTGGTGTTGCTTGCAGGGCTTGGTATTGGGATGGGTGGGTTGTGATGGTGGGGTATATATGAGGTGGTGGGGTGATGGGGTGAGGGTAGGGGATGTTGTTTGTGATGGCATGCAGGGAGGGTGGGGGATAAAGTAGTAAGGCTTTGACTTACCAGAGTCCAGCCCTCCTGCTACTCCTGCCAGGCTCTCAGGATGCATGATCGCCAAGACTTGCTCCTCCCATGTTGTTAGTTGTGAGGGAGGAGTTGGGGACCACCGCCAGTCCTCTGTACTGCTATCTGATGTCTTGCAACCACGGAACGTACCTTCCCCGTAGGTCGTTCTACCTCTTCCGGATGACATCCTTTGTTCTTGGGTGCTGTCCCACGGCGCTGACCCTGTCCACGACTCTCCGCCATAGCTCCATCTTCCTTGCAATAAATGTCTGCTGCACCTATGATCCGAATAGCTGTGGCTCTACCCGGATGATTTCTTCCACCGTGACCCTTAGCTCATCCTCCGAGAATCTGGGGTGTTGTTGTGGTGCCATGGGTGCAGTGTGAGTGGTATGTATAAGGGTGTGTGGGTTGATATGTTGGGGTGTGTGCTGTGAGGTGCATGGATGGTGTATGGGTGATGGAGTTTTGAGGCTCAGATTCAGTGGGTGCTCCTGGCTTGTCTCTCTCTCTCACTTGCCAAAATCTTTGGGTCGTTAAGGGTTGTGGGTAGTGTGTGTTTTATACCGGTGTGGAGTGTGTGTGTGTCAGGTGTGTATAGTTTGAATTGTCCAATGTGGTGTAGTTTTGTATGTGTGTGTGTATTTTGAGCGCAGCGGTCTGCACCACCAATGGTTTACCGTCGTTGAATGACCGCCGCTGTGATTCGTGGGTCATGATGCTGTGGGTGTATTTCTGTTGGCATAACGGTGTGGGTTTTAATACTGCCATTTTATCACTGATCTTTGGGCTGGCGGACTTGTGTGTGTGTCTATATAGTGGCAGATTTCTATGTGTGGGTCATAATTTGGGTAGCGGTATACTGCTGCAGTCACGGTATGTTGGTGGCAGTTAGCATGGCGGTAAGCAGCACTTACCGCCAATGTTGTAATGAGGCCCTATGTGTAGTAGACTCAGGGCTTAGAGGCCTGGCAATGGTAATGCTTATGAATGTATGTTCCATTGCAATAGTTTCAGTTTAGAAACTCCATGTTTTCTGACACTGTTAATACTAAAAGGACAGAGAACAAAACCTTTCCACTTCACTTGTGCACACATTGTAACTGCAGCGTCGAGGGAGGGTGGCACTGTAGGGATCTGTCTTGGAAGGAAGAAGGAAAAGTAGAATTAGCTTTAATAGATTCTACATGCTTCTGCAAAGGGGCATTGTTTGTACTTTTTTGCAGCAAAGCAGAAGGTGAACATAAGTAAACCCCTACATCTCTCCGTATAAAAAAATTACTGATAAAGATCCATACGGTATTCATGCAGGGCAGGGTTAGGCACATTAACCTGTTGCTGAGTGGAGATGTTGAAAAGCTGAATTCCCACTGCAGACGCAATGACACCCATATGAGTTGGATGGCTGATAACATTTATATCTTTTGGGTACAGACCAGACTTACAAGTTAGGGATGTGTGATGAAATATGATTATGAAATATGATCATTCTGATACACATGATTTATAGACAAATTATGCATAGTAAATGCTCTCACAAATAAATCTCAGCCACTGCGTGAGAGTACTAGTTTGGATGTACAAAGGCAGTCCTCTATCTACCATCTCATGTTAGGTTCGCTGACATGTTTATCTGACTGCTACACCCCTTATCCAACTGCGTGTAACTTGCTAAACCAAGTGAGAGATACCTGCTGTCAATGATTGGTCTCTAGTTGGCAGAGGTTCACATCCTGTCCAAGTAGGGGCCAGAATCTTAGTCATGGTAAGTCAGTTACACACCATAAATTGACCTGTGCTCACCCTCTAGTATCTTGGCACAGTACAGGCAGCCTTAACTTGGCAGGCAATGTGTAAAGTATTTGTGCAACACTTAAGACAGTGCAACTGTGAAAACACCTCGGAAAAATAATACATACCAGTTTAGAAAAATAGATCTTAATTTAATTTAACAGAACAAGACCAAAATTACAAAAATCCAATAAGTAAATATTGAGGTATGAATTTCTAAAATATATCTGCAAATATGTTGCTTAGAAACATAAAGCACCAACCAAAGCTATCCGGTTGTGCTTGACCTAGGTAAATCTGCAAGTTCAGGCCAACCGCAATAGAGCATAAGTTGGATACTGGAGCCACTGAGACTGCAGAACTGGAGCCACGCAAAGCCAGCTGCATACAGTATCTGTTTGGGGGAATGTATTGGTTCCGAACCAGGCAATCGGAGATGTATCCTCGGTGAACCCCTGAGATTTAGGTGATGCATGGTCGTCAAGCTGCACAGCCAGCGATGCAAGGTCCTTGAAGCAAGGGCAGTGGAAATGCGTCAAGATCGAAGGAAGATGTGGTGGTTCCAACTGGTGCAACACTGGTGATGCATGGATTATAAGCAGAGAAAGCTAGTAAACCCACTTCCGAAGGCAAAAAAACTAGATTGGCACCACTTGGGAGGGCAGGACTCACAGCTGGAGTCCAGAGGCTGTAGCAGAGTTGGAGAGATGCAGGCATTCTTTGATGTCCCTGAGACTGTAGAACAAGTGGCAAGCCAGCAAACCACTGGAGTCACTTTGGTTCTGGGGATGATGGGAGTCCAGTCCTTCTCACCCAGGCAAGGAGGGCAGCAGGTCAACACAGGCAAGAAAGTGGTACTTCAAAGTCAGCAGCCCAGCAGAGTAGCAGTCCCTGTAGCACCACAGCAGTTCTTCACCCTGGGATGTAGGTGATGCATGGTCGTCAAGCTGCACAGCCGGCGATGCAAGGTCCTTGAAGCAAGGGCAGTGGAAATGCGTTAAGATTGAAGGAAGATGTGGTGGTTCCAACTGGTGCAACACTGGTGATGCATGGATTTTAAGCAGAGAAAGCTAGTAAACCCACTTCCGAAGGCACAAAACTAGATTGGCACCACTTGGAAGGGCAGGACTCACAGCTGGAGTCCAGAGGCTGTAGCAGAGTTGGAGAGATGCAGGCAGTCTTTGATGTCCCTGAGACTGTAGAACAAGTGGCAAGCCAGCAAACCACTAGAGTCACTTTGGTTCTGGGGATGATGGGAGTCCAGTCCTTCTCACCCACGCAAGGAGGGCAGCAGGCAGCAGGTCAACACAGGCAAGAAAGTGGTACTTCAAAGTCAGCAGCCCAGCAAAGTAGCAGTCCTTGTAGCACCACAGCAGTTCTTCATCCTGGCAGAGTATCCACAGGGCTAGAAGTGTAATGGTTTAGTAGGGTCAGAAGTCCAGTTCTTATACCGAGTGGTGGCTTTGAAGTAGAGGTGACCTCAAAGAGTGGTTTAGAAGTGCACACAGGTGCTCCCTTTTCTGCCCTGGCTCCAAACACACTACGGGGGAGAGGTATGCTGCTCTTTGTGTGGGAACAGGCATAGCCATCTTCAAGTACAAGTGTCAGCTCCTCCCTCCCATCCTGCCCAGGATGGTGCATCAGCCTGGTGATGGCCCATCGGGATGTGAATGGCCCATAAGGCACACCTCAGTTCCTTTTGTGTGTGACTGTCCAGACGGACTGCACAAAGCCCAGCTGTCCACCAACCCGGATCAGTATTGGAGGCAGGCAGCAGGTGCCCAGGGCTTAAGAATGGAAAAATTCCAACTTTCTACAAATTCACAAAGAAGGAGGGGAGTACCCTATCACCCCAACCTGCTTAGGGTACTAACTAAACATAATCATAAAAAATAGCAGGCAGGGACAAATCTATTCATTAATTATACTAACCAAAACACTCACTTTTGGTTAATAGGGTAAATTACTTTCCCATGTTTATTTAATTTATTTACAAAAAGCAGTGTATACCTCATCATGATTACATAAATTAAAACATCAACAATTACACATCATATTTCTAACTGTTACAAAAATTACACACCACGATTACTTAAAACTAAACATACACAGTACATTAAAATGGGTAATGTCCAACGGGATAACTCATAAAGGTCACTATAACTCAATCCACATTGTGATCCTGTCTTATACAAATGACCAAGGGGTTAGCACCCAGCTGAAAACACCTAACAATTTTTTAAGGTGTTATGTAGTGCTTCTCATTATTTAATCTCTCAATTTAATAGTTATAAGCCCTTTGTCCCGCTAGACTAATGTCGACGCGTTTTGGCCTCAAACCTCGTGGCCTCTTCAGGACAGTCGAAGGGCACTGGCACCTCTTTTTCTAAGAACCGGAGTCACACATTACCAACCATCGGGACACATTGCCTATTTGTCTAATAGTGTTATCCTGAAACGTCTGGTTTTAATGGACGGAAATGGCACCAAGCAATCAAATGCCTGAACAATTTTCAGAGATTCGCTCTTCTATCCTCACACTGCGGCGCAATCCATATCAGTATCTCACTGTTAACTTCGCATATGCTGAAGCCACACGAAGTTAACAGTGAGATACTGACATGGATCGCCTGCTATTTTTTATGATTAACTTTCTACAAATGGCAGTTTTAAAGTTGTAATCATAAATCCAACATTATAATTAAGGAGGATTTATTATTACAAGTCCATAGGTACCAAACACAACAGCCCTACTTCTTCTCATTCACGCATTACACTTAATAAATGTATTAATGAATCCCCAATGTTTTCCTACATGACAGGTAAGAATCACAGTAGTGAAAAATGAGTTTGGGAGTGTTTTATTGCCAGGACATGTAAAACAAAAAAGTATATGTCCTGTCTTTTACTTACACTGCACCCTGACGTATGAGCTACCTAGCGCCTACCTTAGAGGTGTCTTGTGTGTAAGAAAAGGGGAGTTTAAGACTTGGCAAGGGTTTTTAAATGGCAAGTCGACATGGCAGTGAAACTGCACAGATAGGTTCTGCAGTGTTTCAGGCCTGAGACATGTTTAAAGGGCTACTTAAGTGGGTGGCACAATCAGTACAGCATGCAGACTTGTAGTATTTAATTTACAGGCCCTGAGCTGAAATTCTGCATTTTACTGGGATATATAAGTAAATTAACTATGCCAATTGTGCATACACACATGTTACAATGTTTTAGGGGATTGAACACTCAGACTTTAGCACTAGTTAGCAGTGGTAAAGTCCCCAGGGTCCTAAGGCTCACAAAACAGATCAGCAAAAGTGAGACAAGGCAGGCAGGCAAAAAGGTTGGGGGAAGCTGTCAGGTCTAACATATGAATTTATCCTTTTCTCTGAAAAGGGTAGATTTCCTTCTGGGCTACTGGGGTATTGGGGTGGGCCTTTTAATGTCTATATATTCTTGGCAAGGGTATCCAAGTGCTTCTGAATGTAATGTCCGTGAGGATTTTTACTACTTCAGAGGTTATGTGCAACACAAATGTATAGATATATTATCCTTTCAAAGAGGACTCGTGGCTGATAGTGGTATTGCAGGATTAAATTTGCACCACATATCTTTAAAATATACTACTTGTGTTCTTTCTATTATCTTAGTGAAAATGTCTCATTCTTGATGGTTCAATGCAGACTGCTGAATGCACAATCCTGATAAGATATGCTTGGTAAAGGGCACAAATAGAACAGGAGACATAGGAGTTGAAGTTGAAGAAAATCCTTTATCAGTTAAGGACCCACAACAGCACCAACCACCAGGCATGTCCTCAAATGACCAAGCACCTGGCAGAAGCCTGTGCATTTTACTGAACCAGCCCAGTGCTCGATGACAACATGGCTTCAACAGAATTGTTAACATATCAAAAGCAGCACACCAAGAATAAATACATAAATAAACACGTTACATAAACCAGCAAATACATGTGAACACTACATCACTCCCTTTTCTTATAGAAACAAAACAAAATTAACACAAAACATAGTCATGTAGCTTGGCAGGTAATTTAACATTCCGCAGACTACGTGAGCAAGCTGGTTCCTGATTGAACCTATGGTGTATACCTTTCCCTTACCAGAGACAGAACAACCAGTTTCAAGACTGATGCCATCACTAGAACACGTAGTTAAAGTAGAGGATGACTCATGAGCATTATTAGCATCATCATTTGCAGCGCAATCCTTGCTACTATCAGTACTACTAACGTTCACTTGAGCACTTCGTAAGAAAACATTTCTGCAAGTAACATCAGTGGATAACGTGAATTCTTGAGCATTTCGTGAAAGAACATTATTCCTGCTAGTCACAACAGCAGATAACATGGATTTATCATCCTCTCTGTTAGAGCAAGTGCACAGAAAAATAACCGCTTGCAAATCAGAAGCACACTTTCTCTGTTCCATCACTCCTTCCCCTCCAGAAGCTCTCCTGGCTCTAATGACCTTTACATGTAATGAAAATGTTGACTCCCCTTTACAGATCCTATTAAAAAAAAAATCAAAACCCAATTATTCATAGCAACTTGAACATCCTTGACACCTTTTCTGAAATCACAATTGTTCTTCTGTATCTTTTGTCTAGCCAATACCCTCTCCCTCATTAGTTTCACAGAATTCATGGTCTTCTATCCAACCACAACATTTTCACACTCAGATATATTTGTCAATCATTCTGGTATTAAGTTAGCCCTGGCTTCCCTGCTTCAGAGAGACTTAAAAGGAGTCACCCTCTTTGTGGAATGTGGAGTTATGATGTATGCCCAAATCTTTTCTCATAGAAAAGTAGAAATTTCAAAGGTAGCTGCAATGGCAGTCTGAATCCCTTCTTTCAAAATACAATTAGCCCTCTCAAACAAACCATCGGATGGAGAGCTATATAAAGCAAATTGAGAATGTTTAATGTAAATTTGCTTATAAAAACAGTCATTTGGCTAGAAGAAAATGCATTATTTTTAACAATGATACATGGAGATCCCTCAACCATGAAAATATTCTCAAGAAAAAAAAATACTGTCGTAGAGTTGGCAGTTTCCGCAAAGGAATAATAGATCCATTAAAAAAAATACTCTCATACCACTATAAGATATCTCTTATCACTAGGTAATAAGTTAAATGGCCCTGAAAAATCTGAGGCCACATTATCCCAGGCCTTGTCAGGAAGGTTAACTGGAAACACATTTTTTTTAAGTTCGCCAATGTTTGCCAAAAACTACACACTTTGTTCAAGTCAATAAAGATGGAAACTTGTTCATCTAAACCTGGCCACCAAAATGTTTGCCTCTACCTCTTGCAAGTGGCAGAATTGCCCATGTGTCTTCCATGGGCAATTCTAATAATTGTGTCCCTTAGTTCAACAGGTGGAACAAATAAAAATTCCTTCAACATATGTTGTTCTTACATGAAAGTTCCATAGCTACTTGACCAAAACATCTGAAGTCTCCAGTGAGTCTTTTCTCTGAAGGCTTGTTTTGATGAAATATAAAACTGTCAACAAAATCTTATTCTTAGCCATATCCACACTTCATTCATTCCCACTTTTGCCCCCATTACATGCTGTTAAAGCACCCATAACAGCCACTACACACACAGCATCATGATCACATCTGAATTATCATCAAGGGACAATTGCAAACGAGACAGGCAGTCTGCACAAACATTCCTGGCTCACTGAATATATTTGACAACTCCATTCAAATGGGCTACCTGTTTTGAGAAGTGATCTTAAAGGTTGCACAGCTAAGTTGTAACCTGGCACAAACCGGGAGTAGTATTCCCAGAGCCTCACCCGGCAGAAGATCATTCCTCATGGCTTCTAAGTTACAAAACGTAGGTCTTATGTCTTGCTCAATCATGTGACCCATGTACTGCAACTATTGAACTAATAGTTCACATTTTTGGGGTTTAATTGTCATTCCCCTGGTTTGAAACACATCCAACACTTTCTCTAACACTAGGAGATGTTCTTCGTTAGTATCTCTAAAAATCAAGACATCATCCTGGAAAGCCTGCACATGGGACATATCTCCAAATAGGGCAGCCATCCTCTTCTGGTAGACATAAGTACTTGAAAACACCATACAGAGTCTCAAACATGGTGAGGGCTTGTGATACTTCACAAATACATGTGCAAACCAGCAAATACATGTGAATACTACACAGACTTACAGATGCATTCAATTTATGTGGCAATATCCATTGTTTAAGAGTGGAACAGCTGAAGGGTTTCGTCTATTCATAAATGTTGCATGGACGTGCACTCTCTACTAACAAGCAGTTTATTGAAATTGAGCCTTTATTTTCTATGTAGTTTCTGTGGGAATATCTGTTACTGATTGTGGCTGTTGTCATGTCACCAGTGCTCCCATTAACAAAATAATTTATTATGTCAGTCGGAATGACATTTGTGAGATCATGAGCAGTACAAAGGGAGGTGATATCATTGTTAAGCATGACTGGTGACTGTCAGTCTGTTTATGCTTTAAATCACAATCCTTCAACACTATTAGAGAATTATATGTTTTCATTACAATGATTACTAGGTAATTAACCTTGACTTCCTTAAATAATAGTATTTTGATTGGATGCAGTGAGATTGTAATCTTCTTTAATTACAGATAAGAGGGGTGTGGCCTGAATCTCTGCCAAGATGGCTGCTTGTGTCTAAGCTCTAAGCACCCACCAGTGTTTTTTCCCAGAGTCACCACCCACATATCACTCACTGGTGGACACGTGTCAACAGTTTGGCCCAAACCACCAGATCAGGTCCTTCCTGAACCAGAATACAAGCAACCAAGGACTGGTTTTGGCCTTGTTGTAGGCTCATCAGCCAGATATAGCTTTATTCTAGTGGCACTATGAGCACAGGACCCACGCCTGGGCACACCCGTCACACTTAAGGTATTAAAAACAAACTGATGTATGGGATCCTTGAATTAATCTCAGCCATTGGCGATTGCTTGGAGCTCCTTCCCAACCCATCATTTTTCACCCACCATGCCACCTCAGTTCAGATACAGCCATATTCAAATCAGCCTTGACTCTGCTTCTCAGGGGAACACTCCTGTCTGAACTGCCAGACCAAGTCCTCCCTGAACCAAACACAAGCAACCCATGAACAATGTGTCACTAAAACCAAGCTAAGCTGGAGCTGGGTCAAGGCTGACATGCATTTAGCTGGGTCCAAATTGAGGTGGTCCGGTGTGCAAAATAACAACAGATTCGGATGTGGCACAAGTAATCATCAGTGGCTGAGATTATTTCAAGAATTCCATCCATCAATTTTTTGTATACTCTAATCAGATACAGGACTGTTGTTACGGTAGGACCTTTCAACATCATTATGCTTAAAACTTGCACCATCTATGACTTGGTGGGCTTTTGAAACCTTCTCTTCTTTCTTATATTGCTTATTTGACCACATCAACTAGGAGTAGAACAGTGCTGTCTTGCTAGGAGGATGTATTTATATATTTACCTGGCTGTGTCTTATATACAGTTTATTTGCTACGCATATCAATTGTGACCTTTTTACTTGCCTGCTACAAATATGTTTTTGATACTTTTGAGGGTGATGTTAATTGCGGTATATCGACAACTACTATACTAACCCCACAAAGGTAGATGATCTTATCTCGAACCCTTATAGCCAGAGTCATGGCAGACTCCAAACATAAAGATGTGAAAGCCAACTTAAACACATTAAACAAAATCCTCCAGTCCTTGATTCTCCCATGAAAGTCAAACTGGGCTCTTTCTCTACACTAGAGGGCAATGTAAAAAATCGACACAGCACATGACAACACCCAGAGTACTAAAACCAATACTGATTTGCTCCAGATTAAGTTAGCTGGCATTCACAAAGACCTACAAGATCTTATTATAATGAATTTTAATGCAGAGTCTATGATCAGCTCTTTAGAGGATAACAATGATGTAAAAGTCAAACATCAGGCAACAGATAAAATTCTGTATGGGTTCAAATAGGATTTAACTGAATGAAAAGAATGCAACAGGAGAAATAACTTGAGAATTTTTGGCCTGTCGCAAGAGACGGCAAATGCAGCCTCTTCTCCCATCGACTTCCTAGAATCATGGATACCAGATACCCAGCAAACGTTAAAATTGACTGAGCGCAAAGAGTACCTTGCTACAAACCCTAAAACGTGTCATCGCTATATCCAATGATATTCAATCTTTTGCACCATCAACACTTGGAAGCCATTCTGGCCCATATGAGGAAGGTCAGAGTTTTAATGTGGTAGGGCTCCAAAATATCAATATCTCAGGACTGTGCCAAAGATACAGTGATTGGGAGGAAAGGTTCCTTGCACCTACGGAAAAAAATCATGGACATATACATCCAACATTCTTTTGCTGGTCCTTCAAAATTCAAAATCACTTTCAAGGGCCAAACTATGAACTCAGAACCTTCTGAGCTTCATCCGTTTGTAGACAATAAATTGGAATTGAGCATAGAAGCAAAATCTTCCCAACATAACACCGCACTTTTGTGCCATACAGTCCACTGAGTTATTGTAAAAGATTATATCCTATGCTATCACATGTTTACACCTTTTCTCCAAATGGTCTATACTTTAAGGCAAATAATGAAGTGCCTTATCTCAATGCATTCTCTGTACCCAGTTGCTCGCTTCATGTCTATAGCATGCAATTGATTCTTATTACCCTATGTTGCTGATTAGTGATAGCCTCTTATTACCATGCTGGTGTTTTAGATCGCAGCTGTTAATGGCTGTTCTATGTTTCTCCTCTCATTATAGAGTGTTACTGTCCGTTGTGAAAGGTTATTATTGTTCTAGTTCCCAGGTGTCACCTCCTATCATTACACATTGCTTAAATTTATGGCGTTGCTAGTCCCCTCTAATTGTCTTTTGAGAGCTGGACACACCGGGATTTCACTCACTTGGCCAGTTCCTACACAATCTCCTATTGCTTACTCACCTCTCTGAGGCGGGCAAGTCCATGTTGACTTCCTACGTGTATTATCGGATTTTGACTAGACCACTCTGCGCTGACCTCTTGCTTTCCACTTCTGTTTTTCTTTTTTGTTGTAGTTGGCCTGACCCTTTTGGGTTTTTTCAGATTCATATGGATTACTTAATATATAGTATTTGCTAAAGATGAGTTTACCGCCATTTGCTTGACTTCTTTGACCAGACTAATCTTCAAATGGTACCATAATCTTCATCATTTAACTTTATTTCGGTGAGTAAAAACAAACCATTAAATTACAGTACACAACAAAGAAAGAGAGGACTTCTAAAAGCACGGAGGTGATAAAAAAGATAAGGTAAAAGTACAGTTAAAAGAAACAAGACAAGTTTTAAAAAACAAACAGGAAATAAGCAGTCAAATAAACATCACTAAGTATAATGAAAGGCAATACTCAAAAATGAAAATAATTCCCTAAATCAGCACTAGTTAAAAAATATAATACACCAATATCTGAATACTGTGGAGCAATCACACATCCAATTTGATAAATATAAATAGATAAATCTAAAAATAAGTTCCCCACTCTTGCTCCTTGAAGTTGCTAAACTCAGATATCATAATAATACAAGAATTTTCCCCTTTTTCCCCCCATTAAAAAAAACTGTCTGGGTGGATTGTTTTCGCTTTAAGATTCTCACGGCATAAAATAAGGGAACAGTTCCATAGGTCTATAAATAATCCATAAGAAGCTACAATCATACATCCAAGTCAGATAAATATACATAAATAGTACTAAACAATAACTACACCATTTTATCCCTTAAACTTGCTAATCTCAACCTCCAGATGGACTCGAGAAAACTTGCCACTGGTAGAGCTATCTTGACGGACGAGTCGCTTTTTAAAATTCTCTCAGCATGGGGACAGGATCTAACTCCTAATTGTTTAAAAAGCGGGATGAGCCAAAGTGCTCTTTGTTTGTGATATGCTTGACAGTGGAAGACAGTGGAAGAGAACGTGTGAAACAGTTTCTGCACTTTTACAACCCATCGGGCAACCTTCAGATCTATTAGTTGAGCTGGACCATTTGTACGTAAGGCAGCACAGGGGGAGGGACCCAATCCTAAACCTAATAAATAGGGCACGAGCAAATGGAGATAACTTAGCATCCAAAAAGGGCTCAAATTCGTAATGGCATTTAACAAGTAAAAAATTGTCGGACATGGACAATGGAATAGAGCCAGAAAATTGTCCAACCTGAACATTATGCCAATAAGCATCCTTTAACAGCTGTGCAGCATTTTTAGGAATAGAAATAGGATCATGCCAATAGGAACCTAACCCCAGATGGGTAAAAGATTGTTCAACGAATACATACCATTTAGGTTTAATGCTAAAATCATGGCCCACCACTTTTAGGAGGCCACACCGAAAAGGGGTTAGGGCATCAGTTGTCCACAGCCGAATCCAAAACAGCAGGGGCCTTAGGGCCGCAATCTGTGAGATTGAGAAAAGATTTAGGTCCAGATGAATGGGCAAAGATGGGGTACTCGACGGAACCTTTAGCATCATTTTTAAAAACTGGTTTTCCGCGCTAGCCAGATTCGCCAGATTACAATTACCCCAAAAGTTCGGCTCCATATAGGGCGGCCCCCCTAGCTTGAGCTTTGTATATTTCCAATGCAGGAGATATTGCAAATTTCGGGGAACTAGAGGCAAATCTGACAATTCCACCCACCCTCTGCTTCAGGCATAATAAAGATTTATGGCGCTGGGCATGCCAAAGATGTGAATCTTCCACTTTGATACCTAGATAATAAAAGGTACCCACCCTTTCCAAAGGGACATCATCTAAATATACAGGCCTCTTCATTTTTTCCCTACTATCTCCAAAAAACATGTATTTTGTTTTTGCTGAATTAATTGATAACCCATGGTCAGGGCAGAACTCCAGGAATCTGGAGAGCAGGCTACAAAGGCCCATAGCAGTACGTGATAGCAATAGGGTATCATCTGCAAACAGAAGACAGGGGATCTTCTGCCCGCCCAGACTAGGGGCGTCATTTTGACAGTCTAAGAGATATGGCAAACAGGCATTAATAAACAAGAGAAATAAGGTGGGCGCCAAGACACAGCCTTGCCTCACGCCCCGTGTAGTTGGGAAAGCAGGCGTCAGATTGCCAATGGAACCCCAGCGGACTTTAGCACAATTATCAGAATAAAGATCCTTGATAATATTAATCATGGAACCCGGAACACCGGTGGTACTAAGGACCTCCCAAAGCTTGGCACGCGGGACCAGGTCAAACGCAGACTTCAAGTCAACAAAGGCCACAAATAAATGGCCTTTGTCTGCATCTACGGTCTTCCACTTGATAGTGATGAATCGGAAGATCTGATCGATAGTACTGATCTTGTCCCTAAATCCTGCCTGGAGATGGCTTAAGACCTGATTTTTCATTATCCATTGTTTTAATCTAGTTAGCAACTGGTACGAAAAGATTTTCTGCAAGTTGTCTAATAGACTGATAGGCCTATAATTCCCAGGGGAGCTCTTGTCTCCTTTTTTATGAACGGGGACAATAATCCCCATCTTCCACGAGAGCCGATAGGAACGAGATGCCATGGCAGTGTTTGATACCCTGTTTATATAACGGGTCCACACAGATAGGTCTGATTTGTACAGATCAGATGGAATACCATCTTGGCCAGGGGCCCTACCAGATCTTTGCGCGCAAATTGCCATCTCTGTTTCTTTTAGGGTGAAGGGCGGCATTTCAGGCTGGCACAGTGCATTATCTATGGGAGTATCATAAAGCTCCGTCCGAGAGCCATACAGTTCACGAAAATAAGAGAGCCAGGTTCCTGGGTCGATATGACATTCAGTAGTAGATGACAGGCCTGGGTCGCTACGCGCAACCAAAGTCCAAAAGAGCTTGGCGTCGCGAGAGCTAGCAGCCGCCGCCAGGCACTCCCATAAATGCTCCTCGTATTTTAGTTTTGATCGAGTGAGAGTAGACACATAGGGGGTCATTCTAACTCTGGCGGGCGGCGGAGGCCGCCCGCCAAAGTTCCCCCGACAGAACACCGCTCCGCGGTCTGACGACCGCCGCTGTGATTCTGTGTTTCCCGCTGGGCTGGTGGGCGACCGCCAGAAGGCTGCCCGCCAGCCCAGCGGGAAACCCCTTCCCACGAGGAAGCCGGCTCCGAATGGAGCCGGCGGAGTGGGAAGGTGCGACGGGTGCAGTTGCACCCGTCGCGAATTTCAGTGTCTGCAAAGCAGACACTGAAATTCTTTGTGGGGCCCTCTTACGGGGGCCCCTGCAGTGCCCATGCCATTGGCATGGGCACTGCAGGGGCCCCCAGGGGCCCCACGACACCCCATACCGCCATCCTGTTCCTGGCGGGCGAACCGCCAGGAACAGGATGGCGGTATGGGGTGTCGGAATCCCCATGGCGGCGCAGCAAGCTGCGCCGCCATGGAGGATTCAGCAGGGCAGCGGAAAACCGGCGGGAGACCGGCGGTTTTCCTGTTCTGACCGCGGCCAAACTGCCGCGGTCAGAATGCCCTGCGGGGCACCGCCAGCCTGTTGGCGGTGCTCCCGCCGACCCCGGCCCCGGCGGTCCTTGACCGCCGGGGTCGGAATGACCCCCATAGTTCTTTCTTGCATGTGTAATGTCGTCCCGATTCTTTGCCTTTAAGGCCTCAGATAGAAGATACTTGGCCACCCGGCACTCTTTGTCAAACCATTTGCACCTAGGAGCAGAAGATTTTGTTTGGGATTTAGAAGGTTTAATGAAGAGCTCCTTAAGTTCTGCAAAAAACCCCACATGGGCGGGCAAAATTTCTGAAGGAGATAATGCAATGGAGTCCTCAAAAAGTTGGTGATGGGTCATCATAATGCCAAGCTTATGGTTCAGTAAGTCAGATTTAAAAAATGAGGGCCACTTTACCGCAAGCTTATTAGTGGAAAGTTTTGACAAAACACTTCGGCCAGCCAAACCAGCGGGTAGATCAAACAGGGCAACGTTATATGAAATTTGCAGGGGGGCGTGGTCACTAGTGCGGGGAAGACCCACCTCTACATTAGTTATGAAATGCCAAACTCGTAAGTCCAAAATGACATAATCCAAGCAGCTACTATAATTACCTCTGAAAAAAGTGGGCCTAGCAGGGTTATCATTTGGAAATCGACCATTTCCAAAATGAAGGCCGTAGGTAAGTGCAAGGTCTAATATCTGAGACACCCTAGGGGAAGGAGTGAGTGGCGTAGGATGAAACTGGAGAGGGGGAATGTTCCACACTACGTCCTCATCCTGAGTGGACTCAGCAAAGGCTGAGCCAAACTCTATTTGGGCGTTAAGATCACCAGCAATAATGACTCGATATTTAGAATGGAATTCTGAAAGAACATTATGCAAGCGATAAATGGTATCAGACTTTTGGTTAAGGGAGCCTGGTCGATTATAGATATTAATACACAGCACAGGGGTACTAGACCTAGGCTGTAATACTATAGCTAAAATATCACAAGAATCAACAGCAATTTCCTTGACCCTAACCATCTCAGACATCTTGACCCAGATACATAGACCCCCAACCGCCCTCCCCCTGGGGGATTGAGTTGCCTTTTTTACAAAAGAACGATAACCTTGCCTATGCATACCACCCATTGCCCAAGTTTCCTGGAACATGCAGATAGAGTAAGATTCCACAAAAGCCCCCCACTCCGGATCAGGCAGTTTGCTCTTAATACCCGCCACATTCCAAGACAGCAAATACCCTTCAGAAGTTGGAGTGTTACAAGTGAGCGTACCAAAATCAGAATCCGTAATTAGTTTAGAATTAACTATAGGGGTACAGAAAGAAGCACTTGGGTTAGGACCACTTGGGCTGATTAAAGGTCTTTGAGACAATACAAGTGGACCACAAGGTATGCAATGATTAGGGAAGAGTAGTCAGTCAACATCAGATGTGTCCCCTATAGTAACGGGGTCTTGAGAACCACTATGTTTGGGATTGTGAACCAAAGCAGCCCCATCAACCGGGAAAGGCAACAAGCCAGACTTAGGAGCAGGAACTGGAACACTGCAGGGGCTTCCCTTGGGCCTAAGAGGATGTGCAGGCAAGATCTTGTGGCCAATAGCAGGCAGGCGTTCGCGGAAATGTATATCAAAATCAGTTCTTAGCGTATTACGGGCTTCCATCTGCAAAAGTCCCCTAACTAATTCGGGGTTAGTGAGGTTAATTTTGATGGTATCACGGCCACCGGGACAACCACGTACTCGAGAAGCAAAAACAACGTCAGAGTGAATGATAGAAGCACAGCCCCTAGTGTGACGAATCCAATATACCACCTTGTTAACAAGGGAGGAGGTATCTTCTCTGATATGAGATGTAAGAGGAGGAACATTGCACAAATAAATACAATTTTAATTATCCACGTGAGTAGAAGGGGGCACGACTTGGCCAAAATCAAAAGAAGAGGGTGCTGAACGTACTGCTGAAGTGGCCGGTTGGATCCTATGGCCTGGCTTATTAGTGGGGCCCTTGTTGTGGTCCTTAATTGTTGAAGAAATGGCAGGCAGCGCTACCGGGCCCAAAGGACAAGAAGATTGTACCGGCACAGGGATCAAAGTACGGTGTGGAGGTGAATCAATTTTTTTTAAGAGATTGAGAACCTCAAACAATATATCCTTTAGCTCCCCGACTTCACGTTTTAAGCTAGAGACTATAGTTAGTACGTCTTCTCCTGGAGGGTCACAGGGAGTGATAACGTGTGAAGATATCGGAGGTTGGTTGGCACCCACCGAGTCAGCCTGGTCTAAAGTAGAAAAGCGATTAGCGCAAGGGATGCCACTGAGAATGAGATCGTAAGAAGTGGCATCTAAGTTGTCCAATAGACCTGGGGGAGTCAAAGATTTAGGCAAACCCAACTGACTAGGCGATACAGAGACTTGCACAGGGGATTTGAAGGGCTGGGGATCAATAGAAAGGTTAGGGCCTGCTGTTAGGAATGGGAGTAAAGTCCTAGATTTCAGTCTCCTTTTCCTTAAGAATAGATTCCACCTCCTCAATTAAGTTATCAATTTCTCTTGAGACGCAGTTTGAGTGGACTTGCGCTACTTGATTAAGTTTTAGGTTTTTAGATTTAGCACCTACAGCATCAGGACTGGTGCGCGCCTTACACTTCCCCATGCTTAGCAAAGGAAGTAAGATAAGTAACACAGGGAAAAAAAGGCACTCACTACCCTCTTGTGAGGTGCGTAAAAAAAGAGTTTGGAAGAGAAAACCAAGGGGGGTGGCCCAGCCCAGCCTCTTCCGGGCACTGACGGGCAAAGGACGGGCCCGCCCTTGGCCCGGGCTTTGCCCGGGCGCGTCCCGCGAAGCGGGCGCGCTCAAATTTGATTTAAAGCGCTCACAGCCCCGCCCGCAGGCTTCAGGGACCAGCAGCAGACCTCCTCGGAAAGGTCAACGCGCGCCCATTTGATTTAAAGGGCTCACAGCCCCGCCCCCAGGCTTCAGGGACCAGCAGCAGCAGCAGTCCTCCTCGGAAAGTTCAACGCGCGACCACATGGTACCAATGCCATCTCTTAAAATATTTTCTCTTAATACTATGCATTTAAAGCATACTTTTAAGGGGAGGAAAATATCAGACTATTGTAATGTCCTGAAAGGTGGCTTAGTTTTCCTACAGGAAACCAAAATAGGTTACAGGGGAGCACTATCCCTTTAAAAGGGGCAGGTGGTGGACATTGCCTGCTCAGAAGCCCTTACTCAATATTTGGTAGCCTAATCACAATGATTTTGAGGAGGTCATGCCTATTTATGATTGCATCTGACCATGATGGATAGGGCAGATGATTACTGACCACACTGAAAAAGTGAAAATTATCTTTATTTAATGAATATATATGCTGCTAATGGAGGTAACCCACAAAGGGGGTGATTCTGACCGGGGCGGACGGCGGTCGCCGCCCGCCAAGCGGTTCCCGTCGAAAGACCGCTCCGCGGTCAAAAGACCGCGGCGGTCATTCTGGCTTTCCCACTGGGCCGGCGGGCGACCGCCGAAAGTCCGCCCGCCAGCCCAGCGGGAAACACCCTTCCCACGAGGACGCCGGCTCAGAATGGAGCCGGCGGAGTGGGAAGGTGCGACGGGTGCAGTTGCACCCGTCGCGAATTTCAGTGTCTGCAAAGCAGACACTGAAATTCTTCGTGGGGCCCTCTTACGGGGGCCCCGCGGCACCCCCTACCGCCATCCTGTTCCTGGCGGGAGAACCGCCAGGAACCGGATGGCGGTAGGGGGTGTCAGAATCCCCATGGCGGCGGAGCGCGCTCCGCCGCCATGGAGGATTCTCAAGGGCAGCGGGAAGTCGGCGGTACACTGCCGACTTTCCGTTTCTGGCCGCGGCTGAACCGCCGCGGTCAGAATGCCCAGCGGTGCACCGCCAGCCTGTTGGCGGTGCTACCGCCGACCTCCGCCATGGCGGTAATTACCGCCAGGGTCAGAATGACCCCCAAAGTTTGGAGCTCCTTGAAGGCAAAATTGTTGTTGATAGCCACAAATTCTTATATCGTATTTGAAAGAGCTCTCCGTTTCACAATGGAGATTATTTTAGACCACCAATTTTAATTGAAATTGAGATCACTGGAAGCACACAAACAGCTTGTGTAGGAATCATGGTCTCTTGGACGTATGTGTATGATTTTGTTGGATTGTGTATACCTCTTTTATGTATTGTTAATGTCACTGTAATTTGCCAATAGATATTTATAAAAATAAACAAATAATTACTGATAAGAAATTAATTGTCTGCTTCCTTTAGCCATACATTTTGTCCAGTACTTCAGCTCTTATACCTGCAAGGCATGTCCATCATATTTGCCCAGTACTCTGGCTCATCTATCCACGTCGATATGCCTTTAAGAACCAGAAACCAGGCATGACTGTGACCACATCCCTCACCTAGTGCACAGGTCCCTGTACTTGTCACGCCCTAAGGCCCGTATTTATACTTTTTTAGCGCTGCATTTGCGTCATTTATTGACGTAAAAGTGGCACAAACTTACAAAATACAATTGCATTTTGTAAGTTTGCTCCGCTTTTGCGTCAAAAAGTGGCGCAAATGCGGTGCTAAAAAAGTATAAATATGGGCCTAAGTGTGTCTGTTACTGATTTCCTTAGGGTATTGTGTTTGCTGTACCCTGAGCCCAGCTCTTTGCCTCTATATTAACAAGAGGCAAACTGCAGCTGTGCTTAGCAGGTAGGCGTGCAAAATGTGCACAATTTCCTTTTTTGGGAAAAGTACACAACATTTGGGAAATTCAGATCTGGGATTTAGGACTATGTTTTAGAGCAAATACAAAAGACAAAAGAATGTATTTAATGATAAAAAAAATAGCCCAAAAGGCACAACTGCTGCGTACAACAGCAGCTCTTGCTCTGTTCGTTGACATTGATCCAATGCTCCTGCGTTAGGCTTTTTACCTAAACAGACTTGGAATTACACGCTGTGGCGTAATGGCGTAGTTTGGGGGATTTCCAGTAATAAGAGAATTGCAAAATGCAAGAAATTATGAGGCCTAATGAATATTTCGACTCTGTTTACTAGTAAGCACAACCTGTGCCAAGTACCTTGGCCACTGAAGTCCCTTTAAGTTTGTGAATGTGGCCTATGGATGTGCCTAGTTAATACCGAACATACGGCATGTACTTTAGACACACCCTGTCAGCAGCAACCTTATCTCCAAAACCTATTGGCCACACGCCATGCACGGAATTCTCTAGACACAGAATGGCCACTTTCCTTGTAGCCAGAGCAAACCCGGTAGAAATGTTGGCGTGGATTGCAGATAGTGCACGAGAGGAGCATCACAAACATCCCATTCTGGGACACAGAATTCATGAGTAGTATTGTTTTTCATATTGCTGTAGCCTTTTCATAGAATTCTTAAGCTATACACTTAGCATAATCTATTAACATGTTTGAATGTTAATAGATAAAAAGTCATCTTGATAATGAGCCTTGACAAAATAAAAGTAATTAGAAATGTAATGTTCCTTAATTTTGTTATCTATTAAGGGAAAAGTAGACCCATCAATTTAGAATTTGCACGCATTTTCGTTCACTCTCCACAATATTTTCTTACGCGAATTAATTTTGAATATGAAATGTTGATTTAATAGCCTTCAATTCAAAGCAGGAATTTTGCTGAGTGAAGTATTCCCAGGACAGCAGAGGGCAGTGGAGAGCTGAAACTGATGGAGGATTCTAGCTGTCAGCCAGGAAATTCCAACTGTTATCATTAAGTAACATCTCAGGGCTCCTTGGTCTCGGAGGAAATTAAACTGCTAATTACATATGTATAAAACACAGCAAACGTTCCCTGTTGTTGCACAAGAAAGGGAAAATTACTCTCATCTTTGTTCTTCTTGAATTTGAAATATGTAATTATTGTTTCAGCACCTAGTTTATGCAAGTATGGGGAGTTTCAGGACAAGAGGCTGCTTGTTTTGCTGTCATTTTACCATTTATAAATCCCGTTGTTGATGCTGGGAATGTTTCTTGTAAAATATTGCCCAGCGGTGTGGCTCGAACACGGGCTGAACATACCAGTGAGTAAAAGGGAAGCCAGACAGTAATCGATTCCGATCATTTCTCATAGCATTAGGTTTCATCTCTTTCAAGAATGCAGTTACCTGCACATAAAATGTCTCCTGCGAATATTACGGGATGGTAGGAATTATTTTTCTTTTAGGGAAGCACAATTGCACAAGTGAGCTTGTAAACAATTACGTGAGAGGCATCATCCCCGTGTAATGCCGTCTGAGCTTTTAATGGCTCTGCCTTTTTGAATTCCAATTAGCAAGTTCACGCTGTCTTGACGGTTTGAGAGAGTGACAATGAACTAGTAGTTAACTGTGCATGCTGACGTCAGCTTCTCAAATAAGTTCTCCTTATTTCAACGATAATGACTATTTTATTATACACGTGTTTCATTAAATATTTTTCTTTCAGTTTACCAGATTCATGTTGTTCCATAGGTTTTGTGTGCCTGCATGTTTGTTTTCCTTTTACTTGCTTCCCTATTTACGTTTCCTCTACACAGTGCTTGCACCATGCTTGCAAGGGCCTTTATCCCGCCCATTACTTACCTTCACTCACCATTGGTTGGCTCCCATTTCAGTATTGTTTCTTTTCTTCCTGTTGGTCAGTGCCTCCTCCTGCTTCATGCTCATTTTCACATCTTCGCCCTTGTTGTGGAGCCTGGACCGAGTGCTGCTTCCGGTGGCCAGCACCCTCTTCCACTGGCCCAGCACTTGTAACATAATTTATTTATTTATTTTACTTTCCAGTATCCATATTCTGTTGATTGCTTGCCTGCCCCTACCACCACCTCACTTCCGTCCCTGCATGCCCCTTTCCCATTTGCCCCTTCCCCAATTGTTGCAGGCCTGTCCCTTCCACCACCTCACTGCTGTCACTACATGCACCTTACCCACCCCGTCCCTAGTCATAGCATGTTTTAGCTTGTTCAAAGTCGACAGGAGGAAATCGGAGTGCTTTACATGAGCACTGGTTACATTACACAAGACCACATTAATTTTTATAGGCACAGGGAGATTATGTGATTTACCCAGAATCACAGGATGTTGAGCATGCACCAAGAGTTGATCCTGGCTCCCTACCTCCAAAGTCAGCAGGTCTGGCCTTAGCAACACAGCCTCTCTATGCTCACTGATCCAGCAAGCTACACTTGCTTGTAACTGCAATGGCCATTTGTTCAAGAACGTAAACTGCAAATTAAATATAGGCATAATAATTTTTACTTGTTTGTGCGTGCATAGCTTTAAATAAAAATAGGGCTATGATGCGGTCTGCCACGTCATACCTTATTTTTTTAATCTTTAAGCTATGTAGAACAGGAGCTGGCAACATTTAAAGGAAAACATTGACAAACTCAATAGATCTTGCATAGGTGAAATATTTTGGCTTTGCAAATTATTGTTGTATATTTGTATTGGGTCGTCACTTGTCGGTGTCCACATGGGGTGCATTTAGTTTAGAGTTAGGAATCATTTTCTTAGGTGCCCCTCCTTGTAACTTGATGGACCACTAACATGACAAGACTTAATAATGACGCCAAGCTTCCCCCATCTCCACACATACACATATTTCATATTCTCGAAACCCCAAAAACGCAGTTATGTGTTGGTGCTGCAGAATTAGCCCTTACGTTTGAATGTTTATTTTTCACAGACTGAAATTCTCCTAACACTTCATTCATGCTGCAAGTTACCACCAAAAGGATTACTGTAAGAAGGCAGTGTGGATCAAAATTTCATTGCACACAGGCCCATTTTAATACTTTTTTACAGCCGCATTTGCGTAAATTTTGTTATGCAAATGCGGCACAAACTTACAAAATATAATTGTATTTTGTAAGTTTGTGCCGCTTTTGGGTACAAAATGACGCAAATGAGGTGCTAAAAAAGTATAAATATGGGCCTCAATGCATTATTCTGTATTTTAGTAAAGAAAACCATTTGGACTTGCACAGTTTGACTGTGTGCTCAGGAAATGGTTATAACATTTCAGCCATGGTGAATATCAAGATGCAGCAAGCCCCGAGTGAGATCTGGCTAACCAAGCTCAAGCAATAGAAGAGTGCCTTTCTCAATTCAGTTATGTGTTTTAAAAAAGGGATTTGACACTAAAATCCCAAATATTTTTTTCATCCATCCGTGTCTTAGATAGTCTCAGTTTCTATATTTCTTCTAGGCGCATCATGCTGTGTATTTGTGTACTGTAAGGTTTGTCTTATGGTGCACAGTAATTGCTCAATTACTTACAGTGACTGTCCTTTTGCCGGTGCTACAGGTGAAACATCAAGAAAAAGAACTGTACCTAAGAGTATTTGCTCTAAACTGCACAGAGTGCAAAAACAATACTTTGGTGTGAATAAAACACACTAATATTGGAAAGCAGAAAATAAAGTATGCAAAAGTCACTGCCTAACTGCACAAAAAGCGCAATGCCATTTCTCTGAAGTCTGCCAGTATCACTTTGGTGACTGAAAACTTGGTGTCACCTGCACAACACCTCCTTAAACAAAAGTACCAAGTTACTGATGTCAATAACTCCACTCAGTCTCTCCCCTTGGCTGTAGTGGAACTTAGTTTGGGTGGAGTTACTGGCCCAAAGCAGGTGGTGATATCATCTAGCTTACCTGTAGACTGTCTCTTAGGTGATGACCTAGAGGCCTCAGGTTGGGCTGAGGTAGAGTTTAGGACCTATACAGCAATGCTGGATATCCCTGAGGAATTGCTTCCTCTCATTTCAGGTGAAATGAAAAATCAAAGGAGAGAAAAGGCCTGAAATCTCAGGATCCCTCTCCACCGACAGGTAAAAAGGGTATCAAAATATCCCTTCTCCAACCTACCACTAAGGATACCATTCCTGTGGTGGGAGAAACTTCTCCTGGGGTGGAACCTGTACCAAGAGAGCACTCAGCTACCACAGCTGGATTCCCAGAGGTAAACGCACCTCTCTGTGGAACCACTAAATCAGATGTGCAAAATTGAACCGTTTTAGTGCATTTGGATCAACCCTCCAGCCCTCCCAGAGAAACTTTAGTGCTGCAGCCCTTCACTAACTCTGAACACTTAGGACAGCAGCCTTGTCCTAGTGTGGAGCTTATAGGACAGCAGCCCTGCCCTGCTCCAGCCCAAGATAAACAGCATCCCTGTTCTCTCTTTCAGCCATATGGACAAACCTTTTGCCCAGCTATGGCTTTATTGAGACAGTATCCCTTTCTGGCATTCTCTTCCTTAGGATAGCAACCCTGTCTTGACATAGGCTCAGTGGAACAATCCCACTGCCCAACTTTAAAACAAATACAAATAGAGATTCTGATAATTTACACTTGCACTGTTTTCTAGGTAAATATCTCCAAACAGTGTGGTTTACATCCCCACAGGGAAGTAACCATACAGTGGATGATAAAGGGAGTAACCACTCTATTGAAGATTTACTCTCCTCTCATCACCACTTAGACAATAAAATCTCAACTGGCCAAGGTTAGCATTATTGTCCTTATTTTGGGGGTGGGGGCCTTATGTGAAAAAGTAACATCTTTCTAGCATGGTTACCCCAATTATTAGCCTGTTTGTGGATGTTTGTCAGTGTGTTTTTTACTGTCTCACTGGGATCCTGCTAGCCAGGTTCCCAGTGCTCATAGTAAAACCCTATTTGTCAGTGTGTTTTGCCTGTCTCACTGGGATCCTGCTAGTCAGGACCCCAGTGCTCATAGTTTGTGGCCTATGTGTGTTGTGAGTATGCTTGATTGTGTCACTGATGTTCTGCTGACCAGTACTCCAGTGCTTATGCTCTCTCTACTTACCACATTTGTCAGTACACTTTAGTGACTCCATATTCCAATTCTGATTGGCACACTGACCCTCCTTATAAGTCCCTAGTATATGGTACCTAGGTACCCAGGGCATTGGGGTTCCAGGAGATCCTTATAGGGTGCAGCATTTTTTTGGCCACCCATAAAGAGCTCATATAAACCTTTCATCAGGACTGCCGCTGCAGCCTGTGTGAAATAGTGCACACACTATTTCACTGCCATTTTCACTGCACTTAGGTAACTTGTAAGTCACCTATATGTCTATCCTTCATTTACTGAAGGCTAGTTGCAAAGTTACTGTGTGTGAAGTGCCCCCACATTGCCAACAGTGCCCATGCCTCGTTCTTCGTGAGTGCAGGGATACCATGTAAGCATGCACTACATATATCAATCAATCAATCAGGGATTTTTAAAGTGCACTACTCACCCGTGAGGGTGTCAAGGCGCTGAGGAGGGGAGGGAGAGAAGGTGGGGTGGGGGAAGTGCTGCTACTGCTCGAACAGCCAGATCTTGAGAAGTTTCCTGAAGATAAGGACGTCTTTGGTCTGGCGCAGGTGGGTGGGAAGAGTGTTCCATATTTTGGCGGGGAGGTGTGAAAATGATCTACCGCCAGTTGTAGTTCTGTGGACGGGTGGGACGGTTGCGAGGGCGAGGTCAGCAGAGCGGAGATGCCGGGTCGGGGTGTAGAAGGAGAGTCATTTGTTGAGGTATTTTGGGCCGGTGTTGTGCAGTGCTTTGTGAGCGTGTGTGAGGAGTTTGAAGGTGATTCTCTTGTTGACTGGGAGCCAGTGCAGGTTTTTCAGGTGGTCTGTGATGTGTCAGTGGTGGGGGATGCCCAGGATGAGGCGTGAGGAGGCGTTCTGGATTCGTTGCAGCCTCTTCTGGAGTTTGCCCTTGGTTCCTGTGTAGAGGGCGTTGCCGTAGTCCAGTTTGCTGCTTAGGAGGGCTTGGGTGACTGTTCTTCTGGTTTTGGTGGGTATCCATTTGCAGGTCTTTCAGAGCATGCAGAGGGTGTTGAAGCAAGAGGGGGAGATGGCATTGATTTGCTGGGTCATGGATAGTGAGGGGTCCAAGATGAATCCTAGGTTGCATGGGTGGTCGGTGGGAGTCGGAGCGGTTCCGAGAGTGGCAGGCCACCAGGAGTCATCCCATGCGGAGGGGGTGGAGCCGAAAATAAGGACTTCCGTCTTGTCCGAATTGAGTTTGAAGCAGCTGCTCTTCATCCATTCAGCAATGGCCTTCATTCCTTCATTCCTTCGTAGAGGTAGGTCTTGGCGGAGTCTTTGGTGAGGGAGAGGATCAGCTGGGTGTTGTCGGTGTATGAGATGATGTTGAGGTTGTGGGATCGGGTGATGTTAGCGAGCGGGGCCATGTAGACGTTGAAGAGGGTTGGGCTGAGGGACGAACCCTGGAGTACGCCGCAGATGATTTCAGTGGTCTCCAAGCAGAATGGGGGGAGGCGGACTCTCTGAGTTCTGCTGGTGAGAAAGGAGGTGACCCAGGCCAGGGCTCTGTCGCAGATTTCAGCATTGCTGAGGTGTGAGAGTAGGGTGTAGTGGCAGACAGTGTTGAACTCGGCCGAGAGGTCCAGGAGGATGAGGGCCACAGTTTTGCCGCTGTCCAGTATGGTTCTGATGTCGTCGGTGGCGGCCATGAGGTTGGTTTTGTCAATGTATATGTATATGTATATGTCAATACATATATGTAGCTTCACAATGGTAACTCCAAATATGGCCATGTGAGGAGTCTAAGATCATGGAATTGTCCCCCTAATCCAAAACTGGTATTGGGGGCCAATCCCATGCACCCTGGGGGTGCCACCATGGACCCCCAGTACTGCCAAACCAGCTCTCTGAGGTTTCCACTGCAGCCCCAGCTACTGCCACCTCACAGACAGGTTTCTGCCCTCCTGGGGACTTGACAGCTCAATCCCAGGAAGGCAGAACAATGCATTTCCTTTGGGGGGAAGGTGCTACACCTGCTCCCTTTTGGAAATAAGTGTTACAGGCTTGGGAGGGGTAGCCTCTGGAAATGCTTTGAAGGGCACAAACGGTGCCCTCCCTGCATAATCCAACCTACCGGTTCAGGGACAGCCAGTCCCTGCTCTAGCACAAAACTGGACAAAGGAAAGGTGAGTGACCACTCCCCTGTCCATCACCACCCCAGTGGTGGTGCCCAGAGCTCCTCCAGAGTGTCTCTGGCGTTAGCCATCTTGGATTCCAAGGTATGGGGACCCTCTGGATACCTCTGAGTGGCCAGTGCCTGCAGGTGATGTCAGAGACCCCTCCTGATAGGTGCATACCTGGGTAGGTAGTCAATCCCCCTCTCAGAGCTATTTAGGGCTTCTCCTCTGGATGTTTCCTCAGATTCGGTTTGCAAGATTCTTCAAGGACTCCTCTGCATCCTCTGCTTCAGCTTCTGACCATTGGATCAACCACAGACTACTCCAGTAACCGCTGTAACTGCAACAAAGTATCCAGGATGACTCCTGTGACCTGCAGCTTCAGCTCTAGCCAAATTTTGCAACAGTTTCCAAGATGTGCACGCTCTGAGGACTGCCTGGCTTCACCCTGCACAAGAAGAACCAAAGGAATCTCCTGTGGAGTGATGGAGTCACTTCCCTGCTTCTGAAGGCACCCTTCTGTGACGATACCCAGTACTCTGGGACTCCTCTCCTGATGACGAGCGTGCTCCCTGGAACACATGTGGTGGACCAAAGTGACCCAGACTGTCCAAAGGTCCAGCTGTCCAAATTTGATTGAAGTTAGAGCTTGCGGCCGAGTGCTGCGACAGTACCCCTATGCACCAAGTCTTCAGCAACTCCTTGGGCTTCTGTGCACTTCTTCCAAGAATCCTTGCACAGCGTAGCCCAGGTCCCCATTACCCAATCCTGTGACGCACAGCTCCCTGACTTGTTCTCCAGCGCTGTGGGCCCTTCCAGTTTAGTGCTGCAATGTCAACACTTTGCATCTTCTTGGTCCCCATGTTCTGGGACTCCCTTGGGTGCTGCCTGGTCTTCTGAGGGCTCTCTGAAATACTGAGAGCCCTTTCTGTCTCCTCAGTCTGAGTTGAGTCCCCCAGGTCCCTCCTGGGTCCAGGCAGCTCCTTTTTGATGCAAACCGAGTACTTACTTGAACCAAGGCTTGCTGGCGGAATCCAGCGACGCAAATAGCCTGCATCCAACAACTCGACGTGGGACATCTCCTGCACCAAGCAGGAACTTGCAGCCATCTTTTGTGGTGCTATTCTGTACTTTTCTTCTGACCGGAGAATCCACTTTTGCACCTTCTTTTAGGTTGGCAGGGGCTCCTGTTCCTCCTGGGCTCTTCTTATAGCTCTGGACTTGGGCCCTCATTATGACCCTGGCAGTAGGTGTTGAAGCGTCATTAATACAGCCAACATGCTGGTGGTAAAAAAAAATGGGATTTTGACCCTGGTAACTGCCATCAAAGACCGCCACTTTAACACACCGACCACCAGGGTGGTAATGGCCGCTGGGCTGGAGACTTCAGTCTCCATCCCGGCGGCTGTCACAATCCCACCCTTGGGATTACGACCCGGCCTACCGCCATGGTTTTCGTTCCAAACTTATGGCACAAAAACCATGCTGGTAGGCACTATCAGTGCCAGGGAAGTCCTTCCCTGGCACTGATAGGGGTCTCACCGGCCCCATCCCTCTTCTGCCCCTGCACATGTGCACACCCACACGCGCACCCATATACACACATGCACACACGCATACCCACCATCACCCACTCATGCACACATACATACCCACACACCACAGCACACACCAATATACCTTGTTGCAAAGATGCATTCACAACACACAACATACGTTCACATTCAGTCATTCACACACACATTCAACGCGACTCACACCCACATGCATGCACTCTTAAACATAAACATAAACACCCCCCACTCCTCTTTCCTGTCGGAGAACCCGACTTACCTGCTTGCAGGGGGTCCTCCGGCTGGAGACGGTCCGTGGCGCTGCTGTCAGCAGCAGCATCCGCCAGCAAAACACCGCCAGGCTGTATCATTGGTCATGATACGGTCAGCGATGTTTTTCTGGCGTGGCGGTGCCGCTGTCAGAGGCTCCGACATACCGCCATCCGCCGCCATGACCGTCGGCGGTATTCCGCCAGCATTCTGGCGGAATACCGTAGAGGGTCATGATACGCGTAGACAGCTGGTAGCCATGGCGGTGGTATATTAGTGGCCGTTGCCGTGGCATTTGGCAGCAGTTACCGCCAAAGTTAGAATGAGGGCCTTGGTCTCCTCTCTCCACAGGTCTTCAGGTTGAGGAATCCATTGTTTGTTGATTGCAGTCTTGCTTGCTTCTTGCAAATTCCTTTATCACGACTTGTAGTGTGTCCAGAGGAAACTGGCTGTACTTTACTCCTGCTTTCCCGGGCTCTGGGGTGGGGTACTTTACTTACCTATGGTGTTTTCCTATGCTCCCAGCACCCCTCTACACACTACACTTGCCTAGGGGGGAATTTGACATTCGAATTCCACTATTTTAGTATATGGTTTGTGTTACCCCTAGGCCAATTGCAATCTATTGTATTTTCTACTGCTTGCACTGTTCTATGACTGTTTACTTACCTGATTTTGGTTACTAGTGTGTATATTGAGTATAATACTTACCTCCAGAAGGAGTATTTGCCTCTAAGATATTTTTGGCCTTGTGTCACTAATATAATGTACCTTTATTTTTGGTAACACTGAGTATTGTCTTTTATTTTGTATACATACTGTGTAACAATACTGTAGTGGTATTGCAGGAGCTTTGCATGTCTCCTAGTTCAAGAAAAAACACACAAAAGGGGTCAGGGAAACAAATACATAAGAAAAAAAAAAAAACTCTCCTCTCAAAATACCAAAAGCAAAATATAAATACAGATGAAGTACAACTCAAATATATAACAACTACCTTTAATGAAAAAATGTATAAATCAAGCCAAACCTACCCTACTCCACTCCACTCTTAACTAAATCAATCCTATTCAACATAGGTCATACACATGTTATTAACAACACAACATAAACTTACACAGATGACAATCAAGACAACATATGACGAAATGTACAAAAGACAAACACACTCTAACCAGATCTCAACAGAAACACGTAACAAATATTCAATTTTAACATAAATAATTTCATCAATATCACATATATCTACATGTAAGTGCAATATGATGTTCCAGATCTGGGAATTATATATTCATACATCGCCAAAAGAATTCAAAAGTCTCTGCACATACGAGTCTTTTAAAGAGTTCCTTAACAGTCAAATGCTCCTTGGTTCCTAAAAGACAGCACAGGATCACAATGCTGTCCATTCCCCAAATGGTCCGAATTTAATGATCCATCATAAGATCTATACACTTAGGGTCCTTCGTTGTCAACTTTGGTACTCCAGTGCCAACACGCGTTTCGGTGGATTTAGAATTCCTTATATATTTATAGTCCCACATCCACCTTCCTCAGGGCATGTATGTGTAGAATAAAACACCAAAGACTGAATAATTCATCTAAATAAAAAAACCAATGTATCAGGGATATATTAATCAATCATATGAACATCTGTGTAACAGCTGTGTTGTAAATTATAATAACTAAATACATATTTCAATATCTTCTAATAATAACCAAAGCAGAACTAATTTATCATACCTAATTGTATTTCTCCCTTTCGAGTTGTGTTTGAATGTATAATCCTTGTCTTTTGGTCTCTGTGTTTGGTTGACTGCGTGGCTAGTGGTTTATATACATATCTGCCTGTAGATCTGTGCACAATTCTTCCTGTTTGTCTGCTGCTGTGTGTATTTATGTTGACCGGTCCTTATGTGTGCATGTATATGTCATATATGTCAATATGTATGGGAATGTAGATTTTCCTAGTCTATGACGGAAAGTCTTAATTTTATTAAAGACACGGAGGCGAGTATTATGCGTTTCTTTTCTTGCTTTAATTAATGAGCAGCAGTTAAGAAACTACAAATCCCATAAGGCTTAACATCTGTAGCCAATGGGATTAAAAACGTAGTTCAAAACACACATAACCAATAGTAATTACGATATGCCATTATGACGTCACTTGACTGCAAGCAGCCCTCTTTTCTTGCAATGAAGTCAGTTAACTGTGAACAAAGGGATTAATAAACAAAGAATAAACAGAGCCATGAGGAAAGCGAAAACATCCGAGAAAAAGTCCAGTAGCTTGCAGAGACAAGGGTAGTCCGGCCAAACCGACAGGGATGATCCAAATCCTGAAGGAAACTAATTGAATGGATGATCTGACGGGATCTGATTAGGACGTTGTCTGAGTGGTTGAAGCCAAAACTAGAGAAAGGGAGGGATAAACAAAGTTATACAAGAGGTGGGATAATACTCGCCTCCGTGTCTTTAATAAAATTAAGACTTTCCGTCATAGACTAGGAAAATCTACATTTTATCACAAGACCGGAGGCTCCTATTATGCGAGTTTAAAGCATATTAATCACATTCAAAGAAGCATTATCAATTGGTTTGCAATAAAATACTCTAAAAGTATTGTCATTGGACCAATCCGCAGATTTTAGAATATCCTCCAAACGGGATCCCGCCCAGAAAGCTTTGGAAGCCATAGCTCCTCTAGAGGAATGAGCTCCAAACTTGGATACATCAATACCAGCCAAGGACATAATCAGTCTTACCCAACGGGCTAATGTAGCAGAAGAAACAGGATTATGGGGTTTCCTGAAAGATATGAGAAGTTGGGAGGAGGATGTTCTCAAATCTGCGGTCCTATGCTCATAAACTTTGAGACATTGTCCTACACACAATTTTGGTTGAAGCGGAAAATAGGGATAAAAGACTGACGACAAATTGGTCTTGGTACGTCTTACAACCGAAAACAGTACACCCGACGGGGTGAATTGACGGTTGGAGACATCCAAAGCCTTAACATCTGATAAACGTTTAATAGAAACTAAACATAATAACATTGTTAATTTAGCAGATAAAAGCTTTAACGATAAACTTGAATTATCTGGTAATGCAATCAAATATTTCAAAACAATATTAACATCCCACAAATGATTGTATTTCGGTAACGGAGGTTTAGAAAATTTTACTCCCTTTAATAATTTACATACCAACGGGTGCTCGCCTACTGGTTTCCCGTGAACATGAATATGGTTGGAAGAGATAGCAGATCTGTAAAGATTGATAGTGCAAAATGCTTTACCTTTGCTGGCTTCCGAGGCCAAAAAATTTACGACAAAAATTACATCTGCTGAAAAGGGATTAATTTGTCTTCCCACACACCAGCAATCCCATGGAGACCAGGCTGCCTTGTAGGCTTTTTTGGTGCCTGGGGCCCAGGAGTTTGAGATATAATGGGAAGCTTCTGCCGAAATGACAGGGGAAGATTGGGAATCCCTGAAATTTTCCAAGCGGATAGGGTTAGGATATTGTTCAGAATAAGGGGATGAGAACGGTGAAGAGGGTCTAGTAGCAGATCCGGAAAGGATGGAATTAACAAGGGAAAGTCTATTGACAGTTCTAAAAGAGTGGGGAACCAAATTTGGGATTGCCAAAACGGGACGATAAGAGAGAGGGAAGCGTGTTGACGTCTGGCCTGAGCCAGAACCCTGTTGATCATTATGAAAGGGGGGAAGGCGTAGTTGAGGGAAAGCGAGCAATCTTGTGAGAAAGCATCTGATGCTAAGGCTAAGGGATCTGGTCGCCAGCTGTAAAATTGGGGAAGTTGTGTGTTGAGGCGAGATGCAAAAAGGTCTATGGAGAAGGGACCCCATAAGGATTGGATGTTGTGAAACACGGAAGGATGAAGTCTCCAATCGCTGGAATCTCGAAGGTGACGAGAATGCCAATCTGCCACTGTGTTGAGAGCCCCAGGAAGATACTCTGCATGTACCAAAAGATGGTTTGAGAGGCAAAACTCCCAAAAGCTCTTGGCTAGATCTGCCAAAGGTTTGGATCGTGTGCCCCCAAGATGGTTTATATATCTGACCGCAGATATATTGTCCATCCTGAGCAGGATTGCACAATGTACTTTGTTCTTTGCCAGACTTCTGATTGCAAAGGAGCCTGCAAGCATCTCTAAACAATTGATGTGCAATTTGGACTCCTCGCTTGACCATGTACCCCCAGTCGAGATGGTTCCACAACGGGCTCCCCAGCCTTGATGGCTTGCATCGGATTCTAACACAAGATCTGGGGCTGATGGAAAGATACTTTTCCCGTTCCAAGCATCTAAATGGTCTATCCACCATTGAAGCTCTGTGCGAGACTCTATGTCTAAAGGAACGAGATCGGAATACGAAAGCCCCTTTCTTAGGTGTTGAATCTTTAATCTTTGAAGAGCACGATAGTGAAGGGGACCCGGAAAGATTGCTTGGATGGAGGAGGAGAGAAGACCTACAACTCGGGCTAGACTTCGGAGGGAAATGAGGGAATTTCGGAGAATTTGCAAAATTTCTGATTTTATGGATTTTATTTTTGACGATGGTAGAAGAAGGGTCGCTGAGAGGGAATTGATTTGAAATCCCAGAAATTCTACGATTTGGGAGGGTATAAGAAGGGATTTTTCCCTGTTTATTATGAAACCCAATTGTTCCAACAGAGAGCAAGTCGTTTGTAGGTGGAGTAGGAGAGCCTGAGACGATTGACTTAGGATGAGGATATTGTCTAGATAAATTAATAATCTTATCCCTTGAGCTCTTAGAAAAGCTACCACGGGTTTCATGAGTTTTGTAAAACACCATGGGGCTGACGATAGACCGAAGGGCAGAGAGGTAAAGTGATACATTTTGTCTAACCACTGGAATTGAAGAAATTTTCTGCATTCTGGGTGAACAGGAACGACTAAGTAAGCGTCCTGTAGATCCAGTCTGACCATCCAGTCGTTCTGAAGGAGAATGTCTCTGAGATGGAGAATTGTTTCAATTTTGAAATGCCGGTATACAACAAATCGGTTGAAATGTTTTAGATTGATGACTGGACGCATCTTTTTGTTTTTCTTTTGAACAAGAAAAATTGGACTGATAAAACCCGAAGAAAGGGGAAGAGCGGGCGCAATCGCTTGTTTGCGTAACAATGTGTCTACCTCTAGGGAAATTAGATGAACCATTTCTGTGGAAAAATGGGGAGGAGGTTGGAAAAAAGTTTGCACCGGAGTAGAATAAAGTTCTATTTTGTAGCCTAGAACTGTGTTTAACACCCAAGCATCTGTTGTTATTGCATGCCAATTTGACAGAAAATGGGATATACGACCTCCTGTCGGGAAAGAATCGACTAGGAGGCTTACCTGTTGGGTTGGCGGCTCTGGAATGTCTGGCTGGCCTGGCACGGTATCCTCTGCCACGTTGGGGGTAGAACTGAGGTCTGAAGTCCTGCTGATAGGAACTGTAATAGCCTCTGGAGCCTTGATTGGTGAATCCGCAGCCGGTAAAGCGACCCCTACCTCTACCGGCCCTGGCAAAAACCCGCTGGTGGAACATTTTTCTCATGGACTGTTGGGCTTTGGTTAATGAGGTGAATGTAGCAACATATTTGCCGAGGTCCTTTATAAAGGAATCTCCAAAAAGCTGTCCATCTGACTGGAGCTGAGGTTGAACGGTTGCCAAATTTACGAGTTTGGGATCAAGTTTGATCAGTAGACCTTTACGCCTCTCATGAATGAAGGAAGAATTTGCATTTCCCAACAGGCAAAAACAAAGTTGAACCCATAAAGATAACTCTTCTGGGTCGAGGAAGGAACCGTCTAGTCTGGCTGATTCGACAAGATCAAAAATCCTAGTAAGAGGCCCTGTAATGTCTAAGAGTTTGTCCTGACAGGAGGACCAAGCTTTATCCACTCCCTTGCGCGTGTCCTTTCCTTGTTTGGTGAAGAAAGTCAACATTTGTTCATCTATAGTAGGGGTAATAGTGGCTTTGTTAGAGAGTACGGGACGAGGACATTCGGATTTTAATTTAGATCTCGTTTGTTTGTCTAGGGGTGAAAAAAGTTTTTGTGCCACATAACGACCCACATGGTCAGCTGGAAACCACTCAGTAGAATTGGGATGATGAATTTCAGAGGGATCGAACATAGGAAAGCCCTCTGAGTCGAAAAGAGAAGGGGTAGTAGAAATTACTTTTGCTTTTTTTGGAGGAGGAATGGAAAAAGACTCATCATCGTCTTTGTCAGATAAATATGAATCTGAATCTACATCAGGCATATCTTCGTCTGTATCCTGAATAACTGGAGAGATAACCGGGAGAAAATTGAGCTCTTTAGATTTTCGTTTTAAAGAAGATTTTGGAGCCATATTGTTATACTCCTTGGCAGGAGCCTTGTGAGGAACTGCGTCCTCTGGCGTACGTGAGATGGACTCACCTTCCATTTGCGTCCCCATACCTGGCTTCGCTGGCGGACGCGAACTGCTTTCCCCCGCAGTCTGGGCCGATTTGGAAATTAAGTTAGAAAGGTTATTCTCCAGATTTTTTGATAATTTTTGTAATGAGGAAGATACTGCCTGATGAACAGAACTTCTAATGAAGTCACAGAGTTCATGTCTCATCTCTTCCAGTTCAGTGGAAACACCCTGTTCCATAGAGGAAGTGCCAGTTTCCATGATGTTTTATTTCAATAAAATATATTTAAACTAAAATAGGTTTGTATATTTAATTTTGGAATTTAAGGAGACCGAAACTGAGAAGAAATGGAGTCTGTTGTAAAAACAGGGAATAGAAGGGGTTAATAATATGGCACAGGTCAAAATAAAGCAACTAAAGTTGCTCTAGGTGAGAAATAAATAATGCTGTGAGAAGCGCTCTGTCATCCGACGTCTCTGCCTCAGGAGCAAACCGAATGACGGTTGCTGCCTGAGGCAAAGGAATGCCTGGAATTTGGAGCGCGCGCGACGCGCGTGTAAAAATAAACAAACCCGACGTCAGAGCTGAAGCGCTCAGCTCAGAACCTCTGAGAAGGGAGGTCGGAGCGAAAGGAACACACGGCAGCTTGCCGTCAACAATAAATCAAAAAGAATGCCTATGAACTCGCACGACGCGCGCTAAAACAAATAAAATAAAGACGGAGCTGACGAACTCAGCTATAAATAACCGAAATGCAGTGGACGAGTGGCCGGAGACACAAATAAACATGCGGCAACTTACCGTCTAACATAACAAAGGCAATAAAGCGGAATATTTGTAAAACCAACAATATTAAACTTATTGAATAATATAATTAAGTGGGTAAAAGAAAATGCGACTTATCTCGACTGCAGCAGCAAGAAAAGAGGGCTGCTTGCAGTCAAGTGACGTCATAATGGCATATCGTAATTACTATTGGTTATGTGTGTTTTAAACTACGTTTTTAATCCCATTGGCTACAGATGTTAAGCCTTATGGGATTTGTAGTTTCTTGACTGCTGCTCATTAATTAAAGCAAGAAAAGAAACGCATAATAGGAGCCTCCGGTCTTGTCATAAAATTGTGTGCGTCCGTGGGCATTCACTACTCAAAACAGACTGTTTTTGATGCTGATTGTTTCCTAAGGTTACAGCTTCACCGCCCCAAATGACGTTTCATTTTAACCTCTATTTATGTTAAGAACCTCTGATTTTCTTTCATTTTGTGCCTAGGTTTCCGTGACACAAGGGTTTTCTCTTTTAGAGACATCTCTGCCTAATAACTGTGTTTGTTGAGCATCAGTACAAGTAGTGCAGGAGCATGGCATAGATGTTTCATATATGAAAACATCTGTGCCATACTCAAACACCACATGCAGCCTGAGTGTACCCATCCGCCCCATTTTGTGTTGTGAACTACAGTGGGAAAAACATTGAGGCCCTCATTTCAACATTGGTGGTAAATCCCGCTTACCGCCAAGGTGACGGCCGCCAACATACCGCCGCAGTGGCAGATATCCATTCCTCATATTATGACACACACACCAGTCCGACAGAGTACTGCCACGTACATAAATCCGCCAGCCCAAACGTCTGTGGTAAACTGTCGGTACCAACACCCATACCGTTACGTCAACAAAAAAGCGGCCACCACATCATGACCCACGAATCACCACTGCGGACATTCAATGGCTGTAAACCATTGGCGGTACATACCGCCGCCCTCAGAATGGACACCCAAATACAAAACAACACTACATTGGACAATACCAAAAACAAACACCTGACACTCATATACACACCACACCCACCCACCCACAGCACCTTAAAACACACACCCACATTACCTACAACCCTTTATGAACAACAATTACTGCCAGGAGATTGACACGAACAGCACAGAGACAATTAGACACAAACACCACATACAACCGTACATCCCTCACGCACCCCACATCACACACCCTACCACATTACTCAACACACTCTCACCAACGCACACCACACACCACACAACACACAACACCCATGTCCCCACTAAGGCACCTCTGTTTCACTAAGGAGGAGTTAAGGGTCATGGTGGAGGAAATAGTCAGGGTAGAGCCACAGGCACCTCAGGCCATGCCCCAGTGAGCCCTGCTGCCCTGAGTGAGGAGGCTATTGACCTCCTGAGATCCATCTCTGTAGGGCAGTCAACCACTGTGAATGCCATCCAGGGGCTGGCATCCCAGCTGCAGCAATGTAATGCATTCCTGGAGTGCATCTACGGTGGACTGGCAGCCCAACAGAGATCGATTCAGGCTCTTGCCTCCTCTCTGATGGCAGCCATTGTCCCTGTTCCTACCGTCCCCCCTCCAACTACCACTTCCCAGTCCCAGTCTCCTCAACCCCAACCCATCCCATGCACACATACAGATGAGCATGCACACAAGACAACACATATGAGTGGCACAGTCAAACACATGCACCACACTTCATCCCACAAGCACTCACGCCAACACCAGACAGTTGCAGACACAACCACATCCACTGCCTCCACTGTCTCCCCCTCCTCCCTCTCCTCCACCTCCCTCACAGTCACGTCCACAGTCACACCTGAATGCACTGCATCAACATCCACCACCAGCATCACCACACCAAGCAGCACACACACCTCATTAGCAGACACCTCCACTACATCCATCCAGGCATCCCCTTTGTTCTCTCCCACCCCGTCTATCCCCCACCTAAAGGACACAAACGCAAGCACTCAGACACCCAACAGCCATCCACCTCATATCAGCACAGTACCCATGCACCTGCACCCAAGTCCAGCAGACATACAGTTCCAACAACCACTCCCTCAACCTCAACTCCCATCCCTCCTCCCTCATCCTGCCCCACCTTCCCTAAGAAGCTTTTCCTTGTCCACCTTAAACTCTTCCCTCCCCCTCCCCCCATCCAGCCTGTAAGAGCAGGGTCCCAACGGACCAGCCCAGCACCTCAGCCAAACAGTCCACGCGGGCAGTGGAGGCACCTCATAGTCGTGGTGGCAAGACAGTGAAGGATCCCACTCCACCAGCCAGGAAGGTTAAGGATCACTCACCACCAATATCATAATGAGTGCCTGAATGTTGCAAATGACAGAGAAGCAGTACAGTGGAAAAAGGTATACCTTTTTCTCTGGCTACCATCTTGTGTGCATATTTGTTTTACTGACATGAATAATCTTGAAATCGATAAATGATAATTTAAATTGCAAAGGAGTCAGGATTAAGCCAGGGTCACTTGTCAGTGCCGTTTTTAGATTGGTTCACTAGAACCTTTGAAAATGTTTCTTGAAAAGGTAATAATGAATCATTTCTTTTACCCACCAATACATGTGAGTGGAGGGCTTTTTCACAGTATATAGTTAGAGGATTAGGATCAATGGGTCAGTTCAAAGTGAACAGCCAATCAGAGTAATGGGTTGCCGTTGTCGTGAAAGCAAGATTAATCTAAATGAAATACTGTCCACTGAGGCAGTTTTAACTAATTCCCTCATGAAAGTACAAGAGCAATATGAATCCCCTCGAGTCAGCATAAACCTCCTAGAAGAGCTTGACAGGTAATACCTATTAAGCTTGTTAATGCCTTATCCTGCTGCTTTCTACAACTGGCTGAAAGTGCTTCTCTACAAATCAACACGGAAAAGAGTCAGCTCTAAACCGGACATGGATGTGGGCTGGGAGATGGCAGAATAATATTTAATGACGCAACAAACCGGTGAAATCTCTGACGCGTTATTAGTGCTTCAACAAAAGCAAGAAGGCTTACCTTTTTCATTGTTGATGCATCACTATGTTTTGGAAATTGAGGGGAAGAGAGTTACATGGAAGCGGGGAGACAGTGTGAGATAGAGAAAGAGTGTGTATGTGAAAGGGACTGAGAGAGTGGGTCAGAAAAAGAGAACAGGTAGAACTAGCGAACGAGAAAAATGAAAGCCCGAGAGAGAGATAGAAAGAACATTTTTACGTAAGCCTTCTTTTACATCAAGAACTGTAAGGTTTGATCCTCGACGAGATTCTGCATAGGAGTATTTGTTGCAATTATTAACACAGTACTTCTCTATAACAGACTGATCTGGGAACCTGTCCCATGCCTTCAGTGAGGTAGGCAGTAGCCCTATGGAGTATGCATCAGCTATTCTCTAAATAGGTTGACCACCTCCCTCCATGCAATGACGAATACTGTTACCAGTCCTAGGCTTTTTACCTACGAGTCACAGATATGAGGAGTGCCAAATCAAGAGAGTAGCCAGAAAACTCAAATAACCCCCACTTTTAATCAAAGCTCCGATGACACAAAACCAGTTAAATATTTGACACCAACCCTCCCTCGAAGAACTTCCTTGTCTCTTCTATCCAAAGACCTATACATTCATTCTTTCACCCTTCTATCCACTGGTGATATGCACTATTTCTCCATTACATTCTGCCATCCATTAATGTATTCATCCTTCATTCAATCTTTACCCCTTCTATCCATCAGCCATTTCATCCATCCATCCATTAACAAATCCCTTAACTATGCATGCAGTCATCCAGACATCTATCCACAAATACACACATCCTTTGATTTACATATCCATCAATAAAGCAAGCCATCCATTCATCCATTTACATTCTTAGATTTCCCTTTACTCAGCCATTCTTTCACCTGCCATCCACCTATCCATTCATTCATCCATCTACCCATTCATTCGCACACTCATCCAGCCATAATTCTTAGGCACACACCCCACATTTGGTTCACCATATCTTCCTATCACAATTCCTATCTTTTACTATTACTTCCTGCTTTCTCTTTTCTATATACCCTTATTTCGTTTTTCCTTACTCCAGCCTGCTCTTCTATGTCCTCGTGTCCATGACAGCGTCACACTTGTTGAAATTTACGAACTACATCTGTCTTTCAAGATTTCCCTTGTGATTTTAAAAAAGTCGTCAGGCAAATTTCTACACTTGAGGAGAAAGATCTTAAATGCATATTTTGTTTACTTCAGTTAATTGTGTGTTCCGGAATAGCACTGTTTTCTATTCTTTTGTGTCGCACTGGGTTCTGATGAATAGTTCACTACAAAGGCCTGTAGATCTCACAGTCTTTATTTAGTCCCAATATCTCCCAATTATCTCCCAACGTATTCAAAGACTAAATACATAATAGATTTTAGGCTAGTTTTTCAGATAATTAGTTTGATTTCCCTCATGATCTCTGTCCTTATCAAATTCTTGAAAGGGTTAATTTGACCTCAAGTCTTTGCCTGGAAGGTTCTCTTTCTTAGTTTACTCCCTGCCTACTTATGGTCTCTTCCACCTCCCTATAATGGAACTGTAGGATGTACCCCTCCCACTGAGCTTTCATCCTAACTGTGTTGAAGCTTCATAGTGTTTAGGTCCAGTGCGCAAGCAGTTTGACCTGTTGTAAGTATTGTGGGCTTTTAACCACACCCATCTCACACCCATCACTTTCATTCATTGGTGGGCTTGCCTTTCAAAAATGCCTTGATGTCATTGGTACATGCTTTATGTTTGTCCCCCCTTGAGTCTGTTTTTGTCATGCCTTACAGACTGCCCCTCTTACATGGATTATTGCCCGATTGCTGATATACTTCAGCGTGGGCGAACTAGTTTTTTTTTGTCTCTCCCCTTCATGCTGCATGGTGGCGAAAAGAGGCACAACAGCGTGAACTCGATCAGCAGTATAGGAGCACTGGTCACATTATTCACAGTTATGTAATCAGAGACTTTTCTTGTGGCTCTTCCACAGAAATCCTCACAGTGAAAGTGGCTCTTCTGGCATAGCAGGAGAACTGATACTACAATATTCACTGCTCTCAGGAAGCTGGCCCCATAATGCTTTGCAGGGCATTTCTTTTACAAAACATTTTTGCTCATAACTCCTGTAGTGGTCCTAGGACAACAGGACAACCTACAATACATGCAGCACATTTTATGTCTAGGTCATCTATGGATCCCCACGCTAGGTTAGTGGGGACCCCAAAATAATAACCCCTTCCACCATTCAGTGTCTTTTTAAGTGTTCCCATGGCTGGACTTTTTCTTTTATAGCTTGGACTTGTTTATGTTTTAACAGCCTTGTTTACAATGTCATTGCTATAAGCATGCTACTTCTGAAAATATATAAAGCACTATGCTTGTAGGGGATAAATATATGATTACACTGCATTATTTATTGCCATTTTTGTGTGATTATGCACTCTATGGGTTAACTAGATAGTTACATAACCAAGGGCCAGATGTCGCAAACAGCAAATTTTGCTGTTTGCGACGTGCAAACTGCACTTGGCAATGCACAAAACCCCTTTTGCGATTCGGTAACCTGGTTACCGCATCGCAAAACGGGTTTGAAAGTCGAAATTAGGAAGATGAGTCCCCTTCGTGATTGCAGGTCGCAGTGCAGTGCCAGATTGCTTTGTGACCGCGAACGCGGTCGCAAAGCAATAGCAGTTTGCACTCATTTGAAGTGGGTGGGAACCCATTCGCAAATGGGTGGTAACCCATTCGTAACCCTTTGAGAATGGAACTGCAAACATTTTTTCAGAGCAGGCAGTGGTACTATGGACCACTGCCTGCTCTGAAAAAATTAAACAAAAACGTTTAATTTGTTAGTTTTGTAATACATCTCGTTTTCCTTTGTCTTTCTATTCTTTACTCATGACTACAGCTTTTGTTTTACAGCTAAGATAAGTTATTTTTTATGGGACTTGTTTGTAATATCATTGTAATAGGCCTAGTATCCTTGAAATGTGTAATGTACTACACTCTCAAGGGGCTAAATATATGGTTATAAAGCAATACATTTTTCATTTTTTTTCATGTGATTATGCTCTCTAGGGGCTAACTTTATATTTACATAACCATGCTTCTTACAAATGTTGTTTTCATTGTGGTGTCCTCTAGGGGCCGTTCTGAGCAGTGCAGTCCACATACTATAATATTCGTGTCACAAAAATACGCTCCATACTTCTTCTCAGGGCATTACTTTTACAAAACATTTTTGCTCATAAATCAGCCTGTGGTGGTCCAAGGAAAATGGGACCACCATCAAAACGCTATTTTTGTCAACATCAACACTGGATCCCTACAGTAGGTCAGTGGGGACCCCAAAATATTAACCCCTCCCACCATTCCGTGGCCTTCAAGCTTTCTCATGGCTAGAGCTTTTTTTTTACAGCTGGGAGAAGTTTTGTTTTAACCCCTTCGCTGCCAGGCCTTTTCCCCCTCCAGTGCCAGGCCTTTTTTTGCCTATTTGGGGCAGTTCGCGCTTAGGCCCTCATAACTTTTTGTCCACATAAGCTAACCAAGCCAAATTTGCGTCCTTTTTTTCCAACATCCTAGGGATTCTAGAGGTACCCAGACTTTGTGGGTTCCCTTGAAGGAGGCCAAGAAATTGGCCAAAATACAGTGAAAATTTAGTTTTTTTCAAAAAAATTGGAAAAAGTGGCTGCAGAAGAAGGCTTGTGGATTTCCCCCTGAAAATGGCATCAACAAAGGGTTTGCAGTGCTAAACTCAGCAGCTTCCTAGCTTTCAGGAACAGGCAGACTTGAATCAGAAAACCCAATTTTTCTACACAATTTTGGCCTTTTACTGGTGCATACCCCATTTTTGCAATTTTTTGTGCTTTCAGCCTCCTTCCAGTCAGTGACAGGAATGGGCATGAAACCAATGCTGGATCCCATAAACCTAACCATTTCTGAAAAATTGACAAAATTCTGAATTCAGCAAGGGGTCATTTGTGTAGATCCTACAAGGGTTTCCTACAGAAAATAACAACTGAAAAAGACAAATATTGAAATTGAGGTGAAAAAAACATAAATGTTTCTCTACGTTTTACTCTGTAACTTTTCCCTGCAATGTCAGATTATCGAAAGCAATATACCGTTACGTCTGCTGGACGCCTCTGGTTGCGGGGATATATAGGGCTTGTAGGTTCATCAAGAACCCAAGGAACCCAGAGCCAATAAATGAGCTGCACCCTGACGTGCGTTTTCATTCTATACCGGGTATACAGCAATTCATTTGCTGAAATATAAAGAGTAAAAAATTGCTATCAAGAAAACCTTTGCATTTCCAAAAAGGGCACAAGATAAGGTGCTGAGGATCAGTGGTTATTTGCACATCTCTCAATTCCGGGGTGACCATACAAGCATGTGAATTATAGGGAATTTCTCAAATAGATGTCTTTTTTACACACTCTCCTATATTTGGAAGGAAAAAATGTAGAGAAAGACAATGGGCAATAGCACTTGTTTTGCTAATCTATGTTCCCCCAAGTCTCCCGATAAAAATGATACCTCACTTGTGTGGGTAGGCCTAGCGCCGGCGACAGGAAACACCCCAAAGCGCAACGTGGACACCTCCTAAATTTTGGAAAAAAACAGAGGTGTTTTTTGCGAAGTGCCTACCTGTAGATTTTGGCCTCTAGCTCAGCCGGCACCTAGGGAAACCTACCAAACCTGTGCATTTCTGAAAACTAGAGACCTAGGGGAATCCAAGGAGGGCTGACTTGCGGGGCTCGGACCAGGTTCTGTTACCCAGAATCCTTTGCAAACCTCAAAATTTGGCTAAAAAAACACATGTTCCTCACATTTCTGTGGCAGAAAGTTCTGGAATCTGAGACGAGCTACAAATTTCCATCCACCCAGCGTTCCCCCAAGTCTCCCGATAAAAATGATACCTCACTTGCGTGGGTAGGCCTAGCGCCCGCGACAGGAAACACCCCAAAGCGCAACGTGGACACATCCTAAATTTTGGAAAAAAACAGAGGTGTTTTTTGCGAAGTGCCTACCTGTAGATTTTGGCCTCTAGCTCAGCCGGCACCTAGGGAAACCTACCAAACCTGTGCATTTCTGAAAACTAGAGACCTAGAGGAATCCAAGGAGGGGTGACTTGCGGGGCTCGGACCAGGTTCTGTTACCCAGAATCCTTTGCAAACCTCAAAATTTGGCTAAAAAAACACATGTTCCTCACATTTCTGTGGCAGAAAGTTCTGGAATCTGAGAGGAGCTACAAATTTCCTTCCACCAAGCGTTCTCCCAAGTCTCCCGATAAAAATGATACCTCACTTGCGTGGGTAGGCCTAGCGCCGGCGACAGGAAACATCCCAAAGCGCAACGTGGACACATCCTAAATTTTGGAAAAAAACAAAGGTGGTTTTTGCGAAGTGCCTACCTGTAGATTTTGGCCTCTAGCTCAGCCGGCACCTAGGGAAAGCTACCAAACCTGTGCATTTCTGAAAACTAGAGACCTAGGGGAATCCAAGGAGGGGTGACTTGCGGGGCTCGGACCAGGTTCTGTTACCCAGAATCCTTTGCAAACATCAAAATTTGGCTAAAAAAACACATGTTCCTCACATTTCTGTGGCAGAAAGTTCTGGAATCTGAGAGGAGCTACAAATTTCCTTCCACCCAGCGTTCCCCCAAGTCTTCCGATAAAAATGATACCTCACTTGCGTGGGTAGGCCTAGCGCCGGCGACAGGAAACACCCCAAAGCGCAACGTGGACACATCCTAAATTTTGGAAAAAAACAGAGGTGTTTTTTGCGAAGTGCCTACCTGTAGATTTTGGCCTCTAGCTCAGCCGGCACCTAGGGAAACCTACCAAACCTGTGCATTTCTGAAAACTAGAGACCTAGGGGAATCCAAGAAGGGCTGACTTGCGGGGCTCGGACCAGGTTCTGTTACCCAGAATCCTTTGCAAACCTCAAAATTTGGCTAAAAAAACACATGTTCCTCACAATTCTGTGGCAGAAAGTTCTGGAATCTGAGAGGAGCTACAAATTTCCTTCCACCCAGCGTTCCCCCAAGTCTCCCGATAAAAATGATACCTCACTTGCGTGGGTAGGCCTAGCGCCGGCGACAGGAAACACCCCAAAGCGCAACGTGGACACATCCTAAATTTTGGGAAAAAACAGAGGTGTTTTTTGCGAAGTGCCTACCTGTAGATTTTGGCCTCTAGCTCAGCCGGCACCTAGGGAAACCTACCAAACCTGTGCATTTCTGAAAACTAGAGACCTAGGGGAATCCAAGGAGGGCTGACTTGCGGGGCTCGGACCAGGTTCTGTTACCCAGAATCCTTTGCAAACCTCAAAATGTGGCTAAAAAAACACATGTCCCTCACATTTCTGTGGCAGAAAGTTCTGGAATCTGGGAGGAGCTACAAATTTCCTTCCACCCAGCGTTCCCCCAAGTCTCCCGATAAAAATGATACCTCACTTGCGTGGGTAGGCCTAGCGCCGGCGACAGGAAACACCCCAAAGCGCAACGTGGACACATCCTAAATTTTGGAAAAAAACAGAGGTGTTTTTTGCGAAGTGCCTACCTGTAGATTTTGGCCTCTAGCTCAGCCGGCACCTAGGGAAACCTACCAAACCTGTGCATTTCTGAAAACTAGAGACCTAGGGGAATCCAAGGAGGGCTGACTTGCGGGGCTCGGACCAGGTTCTGTTACCCAGAATCCTTTGCAAACCTCAAAATTTGGCTAAAAAAACACATGTCCCTCACATTTCTGTGGCAGAAAGTTCTGGAATCTGAGAGGAGCTACAAATTTACTTCCACCCAGCGTTCCCCCAAGTCTCCCGATAAAAATGATACCTCACTTGCGTGGGTAGGCCTAGCGCCGGCGACAGGAAACACCCCAAAGCGCAACGTGGACACATCCTAAATTTTGGAAAAAAACAGAGGGTTTTTTTGCGAAGTGCCTACCTGTAGATTTTGGCCTCTAGCTCAGCCGGCACCTAGGGAAACCTACCAAACCTGTGCATTTCTGAAAACTAGAGACCTAGGGGAATCCAAGGAGGGCTGACTTGCGGGGCTCGGACCAGGTTCTGTTACCCAGAATCCTTTGCAAACCTCAAAATTTGGCTAAAAAAACACATGTCCCTCACATTTTTGTGGCAGAAAGTTCTGGAATCTGAGAGGAGCTACAAATTTCCTTCCACCCAGCGTTTCCCCAAGTCTCCCGATAAAAATGATACCTCACTTGCGTGGGTAGGCCTAGCGCTGGCGACAGGAAACACCCCAAAGCGCAACGTGGACACATCCTAAATTTTGGAAAAAAACAGAGGTGTTTTTTGCGAAGTGCCTACCTGTAGATTTTGGCCTCTAGCTCAGCCGGCACCTAGGGAAACCTACCAAACCTGTGCATTTCTGAAAACTAGAGACCTAGGGGAATCCAAGGAGGGGTGACTTGCGGGGTTCGGACCAGGTTCTGTTACCCAGAATACTTTGCAAACCTCAAAATTTGGCTAAAAAAACACATGTTCCTCACATTTCTGTGGCAGAAAGTTCTGGAATCTGAGAGGAGCTACAAATTTCCTTCCACCCAGCGTTCCCCCAAGTCTCCCGATAAAAATGATACCTCACTTGCGTGGGTAGGCCTAGCGCCGGCGACAGGAAACACCCCAAAGCGCAACGTGGACACATCCTAAATTTTGGAAAAAAACAGAGGTGTTTTTTGCGAAGTGCCTACCTGTAGATTTTGGCCTCTAGCTCAGCCGGCACCTAGGGAAACCTACCAAACCTGTGCATTTCTGAAAACTAGAGACCTAGGGGAATCCAAGGAGGGCTGACTTGCGGGGCTCGGACCAGGTTCTGTTACCCAGAATCCTTTGCAAACCTCAAAATTTGGCTAAAAAAACACATGTCCCTCACATTTCTGTGGCAGAAAGTTCTGGAATCTGAGAGGAGCTACAAATTTCCTTCCACCCAGCGTTCCCCCAAGTCTCCCGATAAAAATGATACCTCACTTGCGTGGGTAGGCCTAGCGCCGGCGACAGGAAACACCCCAAAGCGCAACGTGGACACATCCTAAATTTTGGAAAAAAACAGAGGGTTTTTTTGCGAAGTGCCTACCTGTAGATTTTGGCCTCTAGCTCAGCCGGCACCTAGGGAAACCTACCAAACCTGTGCATTTCTGAAAACTAGAGACCTAGGGGAATCCAAGGAGGGCTGACTTGCGGGGCTCGGACCAGGTTCTGTTACCCAGAATCCTTTGCAAACCTCAAAATTTGGCTAAAAAAACACATGTCCCTCACATTTTTGTGGCAGAAAGTTCTGGAATCTGAGAGGAGCTACAAATTTCCTTCCACCCAGCGTTTCCCCAAGTCTCCCGATAAAAATGATACCTCACTTGCGTGGGTAGGCCTAGCGCTGGCGACAGGAAACACCCCAAAGCGCAACGTGGACACATCCTAAATTTTGGAAAAAAACAGAGGTGTTTTTTGCGAAGTGCCTACCTGTAGATTTTGGCCTCTAGCTCAGCTGGCACCTAGGGAAACCTACCAAACCTGTGCATTTCTGAAAACTAGAGACCTAGGGGAATCCAAGGAGGGGTGACTTGCGGGGTTCGGACCAGGTTCTGTTACCCAGAATACTTTGCAAACCTCAAAATTTGGCTAAAAAAACACATGTTCCTCACATTTCTGTGGCAGAAAGTTCTGGAATCTGAGAGGAGCTACAAATTTCCTTCCACCCAGCGTTCCCCCAAGTCTCCCGATAAAAATGATACCTCACTTGCGTGGGTAGGCCTAGCGCCGGCGACAGGAAACACCCCAAAGCGCAACGTGGACACATCCTAAATTTTGGAAAAAAACAGAGGTGTTTTTTGCGAAGTGCCTACCTGTAGATTTTGGCCTCTAGCTCAGCCGGCACCTAGGGAAACCTACCAAACCTGTGCATTTCTGAAAACTAGAGACCTAGGGGAATCCAAGGAGGGCTGACTTGCGGGGCTCGGACCAGGTTCTGTTACTCAGAATCCTTTGCAAACCTCAAAATTTGGCTAAAAAAACACATGTCCCTCACATTTCTGTGGCAGAAAGTTCTGGAATCTGAGAGGAGCTACAAATTTCCTTCCACCCAGCGTTCCCCCAAGTCTCCCGATAAAAATGATACCTCACTTGCGTGGGTAGGCCTAGCGCCGGCGACAGGAAACACCCCAAACCGCAACGTGGACACATCCTAAATTTTGGGAAAAAACACAGGGGTTTTTTGCGAAGTGCCTACCTGTAGATTTTGGCCTCTAGCTCAGCCGGCACCTAGGGAAACCTACCAAACCTGTGCATTTCTGAAAACTAGAGACCTAGGGAAATCCAAGAAGGGCTGACTTGCGGGGCTCGGACCAGGTTCTGTTACCCAGAATCCTTTGCAAACCTCAAAATTTGGCTAAAAAAACACATGTTCCTCACAATTCTGTGGCAGAAAGTTCTGGAATCTGAGAGGAGCTACAAATTTCCTTCCACCCAGCGTTCCCCCAAGTCTCCCGATAAAAATGATACCTCACTTGCGTGGGTAGGCCTAGCGCCGGCGACAGGAAACACCCCAAAGCGCAACGTGGACACATCCTAAATTTTGGAAAAAAACAGAGGTGTTTTTTGCGAAGTGCCTACCTGTAGATTTTGGCCTCTAGCTCAGCCGGCACCTAGGGAAACCTACCAAACCTGTGCATTTCTGAAAACTAGAGACCTAGGGGAATCCAAGAAGGGCTGACTTGCGGGGCTCGGACCAGGTTCTGTTACCCAGAATCCTTTGCAAACCTCAAAATTTGGCTAAAAAAACACATGTTCCTCACAATTCTGTGGCAGAAAGTTCTGGAATCTGAGAGGAGCTACAAATTTCCTTCCACCCAGCGTTCCCCCAAGTCTCCCGATAAAAATGATACCTCACTTGCGTGGGTAGGCCTAGCGCCGGCGACAGGAAACACCCCAAAGCGCAACGTGGACACATCCTAAATTTTGGGAAAAAACAGAGGTGTTTTTTGCGAAGTGCCTACCTGTAGATTTTGGCCTCTAGCTCAGCCGGCACCTAGGGAAACCTACCAAACCTGTGCATTTCTGAAAACTAGAGACCTAGGGGAATCCAAGGAGGGCTGACTTGCGGGGCTCGGACCAGGTTCTGTTACCCAGAATCCTTTGCAAACCTCAAAATGTGGCTAAAAAAACACATGTCCCTCACATTTCTGTGGCAGAAAGTTCTGGAATCTGGGAGGAGCTACAAATTTCCTTCCACCCAGCGTTCCCCCAAGTCTCCCGATAAAAATGATACCTCACTTGCGTGGGTAGGCCTAGCGCCGGCGACAGGAAACACCCCAAAGCGCAACGTGGACACATCCTAAATTTTGGAAAAAAACAGAGGTGTTTTTTGCGAAGTGCCTACCTCTAGATTTTGGCCTCTAGCTCAGCCGGCACCTAGGGAAACCTACCAAACCTGTGCATTTCTGAAAACTAGAGACCTAGGGGAATCCAAGGAGGGCTGACTTGCGGGGCTCGGACCAGGTTCTGTTACCCAGAATCCTTTGCAAACCTCAAAATTTGGCTAAAAAAACACATGTCCCTCACATTTCTGTGGCAGAAAGTTCTGGAATCTGAGAGGAGCTACAAATTTCCTTCCACCCAGCGTTCCCCCAAGTCTCCCGATAAAAATGATACCTCACTTGCGTGGGTAGGCCTAGCGCCGGCGACAGGAAACACCCCAAAGCGCAACGTGGACACATCCTAAATTTTGGAAAAAAACAGAGGGTTTTTTTGCGAAGTGCCTACCTGTAGATTTTGGCCTCTAGCTCAGCCGGCACCTAGGGAAACCTACCAAACCTGTGCATTTCTGAAAACTAGAGACCTAGGGGAATCCAAGGAGGGCTGACTTGCGGGGCTCGGACCAGGTTCTGTTACCCAGAATCCTTTGCAAACCTCAAAATTTGGCTAAAAAAACACATGTCCCTCACATTTTTGTGGCAGAAAGTTCTGGAATCTGAGAGGAGCTACAAATTTCCTTCCACCCAGCGTTTCCCCAAGTCTCCCGATAAAAATGATACCTCACTTGCGTGGGTAGGCCTAGCGCTGGCGACAGGAAACACCCCAAAGCGCAACGTGGACACATCCTAAATTTTGGAAAAAAACAGAGGTGTTTTTTGCGAAGTGCCTACCTGTAGATTTTGGCCTCTAGCTCAGCCGGCACCTAGGGAAACCTACCAAACCTGTGCATTTCTGAAAACTAGAGACCTAGGGGAATCCAAGGAGGGGTGACTTGCGGGGTTCGGACCAGGTTCTGTTACCCAGAATACTTTGCAAACCTCAAAATTTGGCTAAAAAAACACATGTTCCTCACATTTCTGTGGCAGAAAGTTCTGGAATCTGAGAGGAGCTACAAATTTCCTTCCACCCAGCGTTCCCCCAAGTCTCCCGATAAAAATGATACCTCACTTGCGTGGGTAGGCCTAGCGCCGGCGACAGGAAACACCCCAAAGCGCAACGTGGACACATCCTAAATTTTGGAAAAAAACAGAGGTGTTTTTTGCGAAGTGCCTACCTGTAGATTTTGGCCTCTAGCTCAGCCGGCACCTAGGGAAACCTACCAAACCTGTGCATTTCTGAAAACTAGAGACCTAGGGGAATCCAAGGAGGGCTGACTTGCGGGGCTCGGACCAGGTTCTGTTACCCAGAATCCTTTGCAAACCTCAAAATTTGGCTAAAAAAACACATGTCCCTCACATTTCTGTGGCAGAAAGTTCTGGAATCTGAGAGGAGCTACAAATTTCCTTCCACCCAGCGTTCCCCCAAGTCTCCCGATAAAAATGATACCTCACTTGCGTGGGTAGGCCTAGCGCCGGCGACAGGAAACACCCCAAAGCGCAACGTGGACACATCCTAAATTTTGGAAAAAAACAGAGGGTTTTTTTGCGAAGTGCCTACCTGTAGATTTTGGCCTCTAGCTCAGCCGGCACCTAGGGAAACCTACCAAACCTGTGCATTTCTGAAAACTAGAGACCTAGGGGAATCCAAGGAGGGCTGACTTGCGGGGCTCGGACCAGGTTCTGTTACCCAGAATCCTTTGCAAACCTCAAAATGTGGCTAAAAAAACACATGTCCCTCACATTTCTGTGGCAGAAAGTTCTGGAATCTGGGAGGAGCTACAAATTTCCTTCCACCCAGCGTTCCCCCAAGTCTCCCGATAAAAATGATACCTCACTTGCGTGGGTAGGCCTAGCGCCGGCGACAGGAAACACCCCAAAGCGCAACGTGGACACATCCTAAATTTTGGAAAAAAACAGAGGTGTTTTTTGCGAAGTGCCTACCTGTAGATTTTGGCCTCTAGCTCAGCCGGCACCTAGGGAAACCTACCAAACCTGTGCATTTCTGAAAACTAGAGACCTAGGGGAATCCAAGGAGGGCTGACTTGCGGGGCTCGGACCAGGTTCTGTTACCCAGAATCCTTTGCAAACCTCAAAATTTGGCTAAAAAAACACATGTCCCTCACATTTTTGTGGCAGAAAGTTCTGGAATCTGAGAGGAGCTACAAATTTCCTTCCACCCAGCGTTTCCCCAAGTCTCCCGATAAAAATGATACCTCACTTGCGTGGGTAGGCCTAGCGCTGGCGACAGGAAACACCCCAAAGCGCAACGTGGACACATCCTAAATTTTGGAAAAAAACAGAGGTGTTTTTTGCGAAGTGCCTACCTGTAGATTTTGGCCTCTAGCTCAGCCGGCACCTAGGGAAACCTACCAAACCTGTGCATTTCTGAAAACTAGAGACCTAGGGGAATCCAAGGAGGGGTGACTTGCGGGGTTCGGACCAGGTTCTGTTACCCAGAATACTTTGCAAACCTCAAAATTTGGCTAAAAAAACACATGTTCCTCACATTTCTGTGGCAGAAAGTTCTGGAATCTGAGAGGAGCTACAAATTTCCTTCCTCCCAGCGTTCCCCCAAGTCTCCCGATAAAAATGATACCTCACTTGCGTGGGTAGGCCTAGCGCCCGCAACAGGAAACGCCCCAAAACGCAACGTGGACACATCCCATTTTTTGAAAGAAAACAGTGCCTACCTGTGGATTTTGGCCTGTAGCTCACCCGGCACCTAGGGAAACCTACCAAACCTGTGCATTTCTGAAAACTAGAGACCTAGGGAAATCCAAGATGGGGTGACTTGCGGGGCTCGGACCAGGTTCTTTTACCCAGAATCCTTTGCAAACCTCAAAATTTGGCTAAAAAAACACATGTCCCTCACATTTCTGTGGCAGAAAGTTCTGGAATCTGAGAGGAGCTACAAATTTACTTCCACCCAGCGTTCCCCCAAGTCTCCCGATAAAAATGATACCTCACTTGCGTGGGTAGGCCTAGCGCCGGCGACAGGAAACACCCCAAAGCGCAACGTGGACACATCCTAAATTTTGGGAAAAAACAGAGGTGTTTTTTGCGAAGTGCCTACCTGTAGATTTTGGCCTCTAGCTCAGCCGGCACCTAGGGAAACCTACCAAACCTGTGCATTTCTGAAAACTAGAGACCTAGGGGAATCCAAGGAGGGCTGACTTGCGGGGCTCGGACCAGGTTCTGTTACCCAGAATCCTTTGCAAACCTCAAAATTTGGCTAAAAAAACACATGTCCCTCACATTTTTGTGGCAGAAAGTTCTGGAATCTGAGAGGAGCTACAAATTTCCTTCCACCCAGCGTTCCCCCAAGTCTCCCAATAAAAATGATACCTCACTTGCGTGGGTAGGCCTAGCGCTGGCGACAGGAAACACCCCAAAGCGCAACGTGGACACATCCGAAATTTTGGAAAAAAACAGAGGTGTTTTTTGCGAAGTGCCTACCTGTAGATTTTGGCCTCTAGCTCAGCCGGCACCTAGGGAAACCTACCAAACCTGTGCATTTCTGAAAACTAGAGACCTAGGGGAATCCAAGGAGGGGTGACTTGCGGGGCTCGGACCAGGTTCTGTTACCCAGAATCCTTTGCAAACCTCAAAATTTGGCTAAAAAAACACATGTCCCTCACATTTTTGTGGCAGAAAGTTCTGGAATCTGAGAGGAGCTACAAATTTCCTTCCACCCAGCGTTTCCCCAAGTCTCCCGATAAAAATGATACCTCACTTGCGTGGGTAGGCCTAGCGCTGGCGACAGGAAACACCCCAAAGCGCAACGTGGACACATCCTAAATTTTGGAAAAAAACAGAGGTGTTTTTTGCGAAGTGCCTACCTGTAGATTTTGGCCTCTAGCTCAGCCGGCACCTAGGGAAACCTACCAAACCTGTGCATTTCTGAAAATAGAGACCTAGGGGAATCCAAGGAGGGCTGACTTGCGGGGCTCGGACCAGGTTCTGTTACCCAGAATACTTTGCAAACCTCAAAATTTGGCTAAAAAAACACATGTCCCTCACATTTCTGTGGCAGAAAGTTCTGGAATCTGAGAGGAGCTACAAATTTCCTTCCACTCAGCGTTCCCCCAAGTCTCCCGATAAAAATGATACCTCACTTGCGTGGGTAGGCCTAGCGCCGGCGACAGGAAACACCCCAAAGCGCAACGTGGACACATCCTAAATTTTGGAAAAAAACAGAGGGTTTTTTTGCGAAGTGCCTACCTGTAGATTTTGGCCTCTAGCTCAGCCGGCACCTAGGGAAACCTACCAAACCTGTGCATTTCTGAAAACTAGAGACCTAGGGGAATCCAAGGAGGGCTGACTTGCGGGGCTCGGACCAGGTTCTGTTACCCAGAATCCTTTGCAAACCTCAAAATTTGGCTAAAAAAACACATGTCCCTCACATTTTTGTGGCAGAAAGTTCTGGAATCTGAGAGGAGCTACAAATTTCCTTCCTCCCAGCGTTCCCCCAAGTCTCCCGATAAAAATGATACCTCACTTGCGTGGGTAGGCCTAGCGCCCGCAACAGGAAACGCCCCAAAACGCAACGTGGACACATCCCATTTTTTGAAAGAAAACAGTGCCTACCTGTGGATTTTGGCCTGTAGCTCACCCGGCACCTAGGGAAACCTACCAAACCTGTGCATTTCTGAAAACTAGAGACCTAGGGAAATCCAAGATGGGGTGACTTGCGGGGCTCGGACCAGGTTCTTTTACCCAGAATCCTTTGCAAACCTCAAAATTTGGCTAAAAAAACACATGTCCCTCACATTTCTGTGGCAGAAAGTTCTGGAATCTGAGAGGAGCTACAAATTTCCTTCCACCCAGCGTTCCCCCAAGTCTCCCGATAAAAATGATACCTCACTTGCGTGGGTAGGCCTAGCGCCGGCGACAGGAAACACCCCAAAGCGCAACGTGGACACATCCTAAATTTTGGGAAAAAACAGAGGTGTTTTTTGCGAAGTGCCTACCTGTAGATTTTGGCCTCTAGCTCAGCCGGCACCTAGGGAAACCTACCAAACCTGTGCATTTCTGAAAACTAGAGACCTAGGGGAATCCAAGGAGGGCTGACTTGCGGGGCTCGGACCAGGTTCTGTTACCCAGAATCCTTTGCAAACCTCAAAATTTGGCTAAAAAAACACATGTCCCTCACATTTTTGTGGCAGAAAGTTCTGGAATCTGAGAGGAGCTACAAATTTCCTTCCACCCAGCGTTCCCCCAAGTCTCCCAATAAAAATGATACCTCACTTGCGTGGGTAGGCCTAGCGCTGGCGACAGGAAACACCCCAAAGCGCAACGTGGACACATCCGAAATTTTGGAAAAAAACAGAGGTGTTTTTTGCGAAGTGCCTACCTGTAGATTTTGGCCTCTAGCTCAGCCGGCACCTAGGGAAACCTACCAAACCTGTGCATTTCTGAAAACTAGAGACCTAGGGGAATCCAAGGAGGGGTGACTTGCGGGGCTCGGACCAGGTTCTGTTACCCAGAATCCTTTGCAAACCTCAAAATTTGGCTAAAAAAACACATGTCCCTCACATTTTTGTGGCAGAAAGTTCTGGAATCTGAGAGGAGCTACAAATTTCCTTCCACCCAGCGTTTCCCCAAGTCTCCCGATAAAAATGATACCTCACTTGCGTGGGTAGGCCTAGCGCTGGCGACAGGAAACACCCCAAAGCGCAACGTGGACACATCCTAAATTTTGGAAAAAAACAGAGGTGTTTTTTGCGAAGTGCCTACCTGTAGATTTTGGCCTCTAGCTCAGCCGGCACCTAGGGAAACCTACCAAACCTGTGCATTTCTGAAAACTAGAGACCTAGGGGAATCCAAGGAGGGGTGACTTGCGGGGCTCGGACCAGGTTCTGTTACCCAGAATACTTTGCAAACCTCAAAATTTGGCTAAAAAAACACATGTTCCTCACATTTCTGTGGCAGAAAGTTCTGGAATCTGAGAGGAGCTCCAAATTTCCTTCCACCCAGCGTTCCCCCAAGTCTCCCGATAAAAATGATACCTCACTTGCGTGGGTAGGCCTAGCGCCCGCAACAGGAAACGCCCCAAAACGCAACGTGGACACATCCCATTTTTTGAAAGAAAACAGTGCCTACCTGTGGATTTTGGCCTGTAGCTCACCCGGCACCTAGGGAAATCTACCAAACCTGTGCATTTCTGAAAACTAGAGACCTAGGGGAATCCAAGATGGGGTGACTTGCGGGGCTCGGACCAGGTTCTGTTACCCAGAATCCTTTGCAAACCTCAAAATGTGGCTAAAAAAACACATGTTCCTCACATTTCTGTGGCAGAAAGTTCTGGAATCTGATAGGAGCCACAAATTTCCTTCCACCCAGCGTTCCCCTAAGTCTCTCAATAAAAATGGTACCTCACTTCTGTGGGTAGGCCTAGCGCCCACGAAAGGAAATGGCCCAAAACACAACGTGGACAGAACATATTTTTTCACAGAAAACAGAGGTGTTTTTTGCAAAGTGCCTACCTGTGGAGTTTGGCCTCTAGCTCAGCCGGCCCCGGGAGCGGGGGGGAGGGCAGAAATGGCCTAAAATAAATCTGCCCCCCCCCAGCCCCCACCCACCCCGGGAGCGACCCTTGCCTACGGGGTCGCTCCCCCTGCGTGACATTGGCGCCAAAAAACAAATCCCCGGTGCCTAGTGGTTTCTGCCCCCTTGGGTGCAGATTGACCTAAAATCGGCCAATCTGCCCCCAAGGGGGGCAGAAATGGCCTAAATACAATTTGCCCCCCAGGGGAGCGACCCTTGCCTAATGGGTCGCTCCCCATCTCGAAAAAAAAAAAAGAAAAAAAAAAAAAAAAACACAACAAAAACATTTGCCCTGAGGGTTCTGCCCCCCCCTGGGGGCAGTTCGGCCCCAGGGGGGCAGAAATGGCCTAAAATAAATTTGTCCCCCCCCAGCCCCCACCCCCCCCCCGGAACGACCCTTGCCTACGGGGTCGCTCCCCCTGCGTGACATTGGCGCCAAAAAACAAATCCCCGGTGCCTAGTGGTTTCTGCCCCCTTGGGGGCAGATTGACCTAAAATCGGCCAATCTGCCCCCAGGGGGGCAGAAATGGCCTAAATACAATTTGCCCCCCAAGGGGAGCGACCCTTGCCTGATGGGTCGCTCCCCATCTCTAAAAAAACAAACAAACAAACAAAAAAAAAATTGCCCTGGCGCCTAGAGGTTTCTGCCCCCCCACCCCCCGGGGGCAGATCAGCCTAATATTAGGCCGATCTGCCCCCGGGGGGGCAGAAATGGCCTAAAATAAATTTGCCCCCCCAACCCCCACCCCACCCGGGAGCGACCCTTGCCTACGGGGTCGCTCCCCCTGCGTGACATTGGCGCCACAAAACAAATCCCCGGTGCCTAGTGGTTTCTGCCCCCTTGGGGGCATATTGACCTAAAATCGGCCAATCTGCCCCCAGGGGGGCAGAAATGGTCTAAATACAATTTGCCCCCCAGGGGAGCGACCCTTGCCTGATGGGTCGCTCCCCATCTCTAGAAAAAGAAACAACAAAAAAAAAAAACACCCAAAAAAAATTTGCCCTGGCGCCTAGAGGTTTCTGCCCCCCCTGGGGGCAGATCGGCCTAATAATAGGCCGATCTGCCCCAAGGGGGGGCAGAAATGGCCTAAAATAAATTGCCCTCCCCCCCAGGGAGCGACCCTTGCCTAAGGGGTCGCTCCCTTTGCGTGAAATTCAAGCAAAGAAAAAATTCCCTGGTGTCTTGTGGTTTCTACCCCCCTTGGGGGCAGATTGGCCTCATCAAAATAGGCCAATCTGCCCCCAAGGGGGGCAGAAATGGCCAAAATATAATTTTCCCCCAAGGGGAGCGACCCTTGCCTAAGGGGTCGCTCCCCACCAAAAAAAAAAGAAATGAAACATTAAAAAAACAAACAAAAAAAAAAAAATGGTCCCTGGTGCCTAGAGGTTTCTGCCCCCAGGGGGGGCAGAAAAGGCCTTCTCAAAAAAATGCCCCCCCTGGGAGCGACCCTTGCCCAAGGGGTCGCTCCCTTTGTGTGTTTCAATAAAAAAAAAAAAAATCCCTGGTGTCTAGTGGGGTTTCAAAAGCCGGATTGCAAGCAATCCGGCTTTTGAAACCCTCGGAGGGACTTCAAAGGGAAGGAAATACTTTTCCTTCCCTTTGAAGCCCCTCCGGACCTCCCAAGTGATTGAAAAAGAAATGCTTTTGCATTTCTTTTTCAATCGCGCTGGAAGCAGAGCTTCCAGCGCGACTAGGGAGGCCCCTGTGACAAATCAGCGCGCGCTCGCGCGCTGACGTCACAGGGGGGGGTGGGGGGGTCAGGGGTGGAAGGGGAAGGTCTTCCTCTTCCATCCCGACTTGGGGGGGGAAGAGGGGTGCACCGGGGGCACACTAGCGCGCCCCCAAGTTCCCCTGTGCCTAGGACGAGATGATCTCGTCCAAGGCACAGGGGAACTGTAGCCTTGGACGAGATCATCTCGTCCAAGGCACAGAAGGGGTTAAAGGCCTTGTTTGTAATATCATTGCAGTAGGCCTGCAAGCCCTCAAAACACCCTGTAAGGGCTATGTATGTAGTTACACTGCATTACTTTCTCCTGGCTTTTTTCATGGGGTTATGCTCTCTAGGGGCTAACAAAATGGTTACATGACCATGTTACTTACAAATTATATTTTTACTATGGTGCTCTCTGGCCACTGCTTTGAGGATTACAGTCTAAGGCCAAAAGTTTATTTCTGATAAAGGATTATTAGATAATTGTATATGTTTTATTAATCTCTCCTTATTATAATTATGACCATGATTCAGACCAACTTAACATCCTTATTACACTATAACTGCATGAACACGCTTGATATGTTTGAGTGACCGTTCCAGTTTGTTTGTCCTCTGTGGCTGTCTTGTGTCTTTTTTTGGGGAATTGTGTTAGCCAGCCCGCAACTCTGATGGTGGGGTGGTGAAAGTGGTATTGTATTGGAATCAGCATGGCAGATTTAAATTAGGATGCTAAATGGCAACATTTTCATTTTTTGCTGCAGATAGAAGAAGAAGATAAATGGAAGTGCTCTAGTTATATGCGGGGTCACTGGAATTGTATGGCAGAAAAAGACATAATTATGAGGCTGGGTTGACCAATTTATGTGGCAAGAAAAGTGCAGTTAAGAATTTACAATTGCAGTAGCTCTAACTCAAGCAAATGCAAGACCTATTGTATTGAAAATGCTTGTTTTAGGGATTGTTCGGTCCTTTCGGAAGTTTGCAGAGACTGCACTGGACATATTCCCAATATTATTTGTCAACGCTACAAAGGCTTTTGTAGTTAATATGGTGACAGCACAATGGAAGATTAGATCCTAGAATACACATATGCCTTTCAAACGATTTCTACATTCCAATGATAAAAACTGGGCTTACTGCATATTTTTTCTACCTGTGTTTGTAGATCTTGTCAAGCTAATAGTTTTTCATTGGATGACACTAAAACAGATTCAGCAGATCTAAATCTGAACATACTCAATGTGTATATTGAGTGTGCTTTTTGACTTTAAAAAACTAAGAGCACCTAAGAAAGTGGCATTGTTTCTTTGTTAGATGGTAACATCTTAGAGAGTGGGTCTGTATATTGACCCATTATTCAACATCAGCCTCAAGATTACTGTAACAGACTCCTTAGTTATACCAGTCAGTGTAATAAAGGTGTAACTTGGTACAGACAAAGGCTCTGAGGCAAGCAAACCGCTAGAAGCTAAAACTCCAGGTTTATTCTGACTTGTCCAACTCACAACTAGGAAACATATACTTACTATTTTCCCTTTAGATAAGCCAAACAATACCATAAGCATCCATTCACATGGGAATCACGGCACCATCACCCATTTAAGCTTGGCACATGTCAAGGATTCCCTTGAGAACCCTCACACACCCAATAGGATGTCAAGCTTCATCACTAGGCAATCTCCTCACCAGACCGGCGCTGCAATGCCTGGCGGGCCACCCCTGTTGCAGTGGTGGTACTTAACCGGAGATCGTCTCCCAAATTTGGTACGACCTAGGATGAATACTGACTGTTGGAATGTAGGAGAGAAGAAAAAGGTTAAAATTGGCTCCGAACCATAGGCATCACATTTAATTAGTCAGAGATAGGTTCAGGTCAAGATTAAAAGAAAAAAGGAGGAGTGCTGATGGGAATAATGTTCCACTGCACTCCACATGCAGGAAAGAGGTAGTGCCCCAAATCCTAAACAAATCCGGTCAACATGTTTCGCGTCTGAGTGGTCATAGAGATCCCATGACGCTTCTTCAGGACCGTTGCTACTACTTCTCCTATGCTACTATGAAAAAAAATAAGTGCTAGGTGGTCACTTACTTAATGAAGACTGTCCGTCATTGTCAGTTTGGTCAGCCAGTCACCCATCCTATTGCAGAGTATGGACGGTTGTACGACGGAACACCGACTTCCAAAACAACTAGTGTCTTAACAACGAGGTCGGAACACCAACCTTGTTCTTACTACTAATGATTTTACCACGAATGCCTTAACAACGATATTTCGTTGTAAAGGCATTCCTGATAAAAGCATTACTAATAGGCACCATTCACCCTACATCACTCACCCCACCCCCCCCCAACTCCACCCAAAAACCTAAAACCCCCTGACCCCCCACCCCCTCCCCAAAACCAAAAACGCCCCACCCCCCAACCCCACTCCAAAACCTAAAACCCCCTGACCCCCACCGCCTCCCCAAAACCAAAAACGCCCCACCCCCAACCCCACCCCAAAACCTAAAACCCCTGACCCCCCACCCCCTCCCCAAAACCAAAAACGCCCCACCCCCCCAACCCCACCCCAAAACCTAAAACCCCCTGACCCCCACCCCCTCCCCAAAAACGCCCCACTCCCCCAACCCCACCCCAAAACCTAAAACCCCCCACCCCTCCTCAAAACCAAAAACGCCCCACCCCCCAACCCCACCCCAAAACCTAAAACCCCCTGACCCCCACCCCTCCTCAAAACCAAAAACGCCCCACCCCCCCAACCCCGCCCCAAAACCTAAAACCCCCTAACCCCCCACCCCCTCCCCAAAACCAAAAATGCCCCACCCCCCCAACCCACCCCAAAACCTAAAACCCCCTGACCCCCCACCCCCTCCCCCTCCCCAAAACCAAAAACGCCCTACCGCCCAACCCTGCCCCAAAACCTAAAACCCCCTGACCCCCCACCCCCTCCCCAAAATCAAGAACGCACCACCCCCAACCCCGCCCCAAAACCTAAAACCCCCTGGCACCCACACCCTCCCCAAAACCAAAAACGCCCCACCCCCCAACCCTGCCCCAAAACCTAAAACCCCCAGACCCCCCACCCCTCCCCAAAACCAAAAACGCCCCACCCCCCAACCCTGCCCCAAACCTAAAACCCCCTGACCCCCCACCCCTCCCCAAAACCAAAAACGCCCCACCCCCCCAACCCCGCCCCAAAACCTAAAACCCCCTGACCCCCACCCCCTCCCCAAAACCAAAAACGCCCCACCCCCCCAACCCCACCCCAAAACCTAAATCCCCTGACCCCCTCCCCAAAACCAAAAACGCCCCACCCCCAACCCCACCCCAAAACCTAAAACACCCTGACCCCCTCCCCAAGACCAAAAACACCCCACCCCCAACCCCACCCAAAAACCTAAAACCCCCTGACCCCCCTCCCCAAAAACAAAAACGCCTCACCCCCCCAACCCCACCACAAAACCTAAAACCCCCTGACCCCAAACCCCCTCCCCAAAACCTAAAACCCCCCACTTACCTTAGTCGACCCCTTGTCACCTGCGTCGTCCTCCTTCGCCAACTCCCTTCTTTGTACCTTAACCACGCATGTTTGTTGTTCAGAACATACGTAGTTAAGGCACAAAATAACGGAGTCGTGGTTGAAAAAAGCATTGTTGCGCTTTCGTTAACCACGACTTCATTAATAAAATGTCGTAATAAAGGATGTTTCCCGTATGGACTTCATAGGAAGGACTTCAGTGGTGACTTCCCTAACTGAACTTAGAAAACCCTCTATAGTATCCAATCAAGTTAAGGAATACCTAAGTCTGCGTTTAGGTAGGCTCCCAGTCCAGAATGGTCTGGATCTTGGGCTGGAGACGTTACATTTGGCCTCACCTACAAGGTAGCCAAGGTGCACAACAGAACTCTGCCCTAGTGGGTACTTACTGACCTTGATAGTTAGGCCTGCCTGCTGCAGGGCCTGTAACACGTCCTTCAAGTGGACAAGGTGATCCTCCCAGGTAGAGCTAAAGAGAGCAATGTCATCTACATATGCTGCACTAAGGCCTTCCAGACATGAGAGAACTCAATTTACCAACCTTTGGAAGGTGGCTGGTGCATTGTTTAATCCAAAGGGCATCACAGTTAACTGATAGTGACCCTCTAGGGTCAAAAATGAAGACCTCTGGTTGGGTCCCTGGGTGAGTCCAATTTGACAGTACCCTGAGGTTAAGTCATAGGTATTTGGAAATTTGTCAGCACCCGACTTGTCAATTAGCTCACCTGCCCTAGGAATAGGATGAGTATCGGTTTTGGTAATTGCATTAAGGCCTCTGTAATCCACACAGAACCTCATCTCTGGTTTTCTACATTTTTAGTGAGGTTTGAAGGCCAGCACCACTGGGATAGCCCAGGGGCAGTCATAAGGCTCAGTGACTCCAAGTTCTAACATCTTGCTTGCCTCAGTCTTAAAGCAAGTCCTAACTTTGTCTGGCAACCTGTAGACTTTGCTTTGACTGGGAGGCTGTCAGCAGTGTCCACATCATGTGTACAACATGCTGTCCTACCATGGCTCAAGGAAAAAAGCTGAGTAAGCTGTCATAGGACTTGCCTGCACTCAGTTTGCTGTTTGGTAGTGAGGAAATCAGACATAACTGCACCCTCTGCTGACCCATCCTGGGGGTTGTTTGACAGAAGTTCGGGGAGGGGTTTACTTTCTTCCTCCTGGCCGTTATCAGTGACCATGAGCATGGTCATGTCAGCTCTGTCATGGTAGGGTTTTAGGCGGTTAACATTCCGACCCCTGTGAGAGTTCCTTGGGGTACCCAAGTCAACTAAGTAGGTAACCTCCCCCTTCTTCTCCACAATTAGACATGGCCCAGTGCACTTGTCCTGAGGGGCCTGGAAGCCACAGACTCCAACACCCACACCAGCAGTCCTCCAGTGCTGACTTCTGATCATACCAGTGTTTAATAAGCTCCAGGCCAGCCTCTAGTTACCTGTTTGCTTTTTTCAGGTACTCTGCCATGCATGAATGCAGGCCTAGTACATACACCACTATGTCCTGTTTGGGCTCTTTGAGAGGCCTCTTGCATCCTTCACTCACAAGACTCAATGGACACTTTACAGGATGACCAAACAAAAGTTCAAAGGGGCTGAATCCAACCACCTTTTGTGGTACCTCCCTGTATGCAAACAATAGGCAAGGTAATAAGACATCCCACCTCCTTCTGAGTTTGTCATGAAGTCCCAATATCATGCTTTTCATGGTTTTGTTGAACCTTCCAACGAAACCATTGGTCTGGGGGTGATAGGGGATGGTTAACTTGTAGCTCACTCCATATTCGTCTAACATAGCTTTCAAGTATGTAGACATGAACGTATATCCTTTATCTGATACCACCTCTTTAGAAAACCCAACCCTGGTGAAGATGCCAAGGAAGGCCTTTGCAACTGCAGGAACAGTTGCAGTTCTCTGGGGAAGTGCCTCTCTATTTCTATTAGGATAAATGTATTCACAGTCTGATGGTCTAGGGGGCCAATAATTTCAATCCCTACCCTCTCAAAGGCAGGTCCAACCGCAGGTAGTGGAATTAAGGGAGCCTTTAGGGGTGTGCCTGTCTTGCCACTGGCCTAACAGGTCCGAGAGGAACAACAAAACTCCATCACTTTTTCAGACATCTTGGGCCAATAAAGAAAAGTGAGGATTTGGGGGATCACCACTCTCCTAGCTGCCCCTGGTTTGGGGTCTCTGGCCTCAGTGTACAGAATCCCATCCTCCCAGTAGACCCTGTGGGTACCACTGACATCTCCCTCTCCTTGCCTTGCAGCTTGCTGCCTAAGGCCTTCAAGAGTAGGACATTCCCTTTCCCTTAGCATAGGTCCTCTCCGGATGGTAACCCTGCACTTAGAAGCTCTGCCATGTCAGGCTCCTTCAGTTGCAGGTCCCTCCTCAGGCACTACGGTACCTCCCACAGGAGATCTTTCCCTTGGTCCTGTGACCTCTTAGAGGCTGCCGTAGCAGACATCTTGCCCTTTCTCTTGGTTGGGCCCACTTTTAGTATTTTAGTATGTAAGTCCCGTTTTCTTCCCTGACATACTGCCTGTGCTCTTGTGGCCCGGGGAGACCCAACATTTCTGCATGAGCTTTCCTTGCTATTTCTGCCCATGCAGAAGTCTCAAGGTTATTTCCGAACAGACACTCCACTGGGATGGCAGGAAAATAAACCTCCTTCTTTAGCCAAGTAACCGTCCCCATTTTAACCTTACCAAGGTCATTAGATGGTGCTTAGTCACATTAACATCATTGGTAACCTGATGACTGACATCAGGCAACATTTGGTCTGGGGAACCAGTCTGGTTGCCACCACAGGGACATTGGCTCATGTATCTCTCAGAGCCTCTATCTCAGTCCCATTCATCTTTGGCCATTGTCTATACTTCTTCATGCTTGGAGGTAAGACAGCCACAGCTTTAATATCCACCTCACACACAGAAACTAAAGTAGCCTCTATTTAACCGCTGGCCCCTCCATAGTACACCTCTACCCCCACTCCTTTGCTAGCCAATCCCTGGGACTGTACACCAGTGGGGAACTTCTTGGAGCATGCTGTATCGCCTTTCTTTTGGCCTGCCTGATGGTAGTCATGACACAACCCAGAAGCGTGCTTCAGTTCCCAGTTCTTACCCCAATACCCCTTTTCTTTGGACTGTGAGAAGTCTCAGGCCCTCCCTCCTGAGAAGCCTTCAGGGGGCCTTTAGAAAACTCTTTACTTTTATCTTTGTCCTTGCTTACCTCTTTCCCCCCCCCCATGAAGCCGGTGAACCCTTTTTCTGGTCGCCTTCACTCTGGATCTTTTTGGGTACCCTGGATCTGATGCATATGTCAGCTTTCTACCCCAGCTCTCTGGGAGAAGACAACTCAGAATCCACCAGATGCTGAAAATTTCTATGTGGTACAATTAATGAGAATGTGCTCTTTCATAATTAAATGATACAGACCATCATAAGTGTCCATCATATTGCCTTTGATCCAGTCTTCTAGTGCTTTGACTTAATAGTACACAAAGTCCACCCATGTCTGGTTCTGACCTTTCCGGGTGTCCCTAGACTTCAGTCTATACTCCTCTGTGGTGAGTCCAATCCCTTCTATGAGTGTCTCCTTACATATTTGTAGGACTCAGACACTTCCTCAGGGAGGGTCAGATGTCTATTTTTGCCCTTTAGTGGAAATAACTTGCAAAGCAGAGAGCCTCAGTGATGAGATGGTACCTTCCTTATTCTGCAAGTCCTCTCAAAGTCTGCAAACCATTTATCAATGTCTTCTTCATCGCTAAATCTAGGGACAATTTCTTTTGAGATTTTTGGGTCAAAGAATTCCTCCTTTTCCCTGTTGTTGTTACTGCTGCCACCATCTGTAGGTCTAAGGCCTAAATTATCCATCCTTTCCTCTAGGGCTAGTCTCCTCTCCTCAAGTTTCAGTTTTCGCTTCTCCAGAGAGATTCAATCCAATTCTTTCTCTAGGAATCAAACCACCCTTCCGATTAGGGGTCTGCTAGACTGACTTCTGTCACTTCCCACTAGTGAGGAGGGTCTGGGGAAGGGTGGAGAGTCTTAGTCTTCACCTCTTTCTTGTTCATGCTCTGGAACTAGAGCATCTTCCCCAACTCCACAGGGTCACTCTCTGAGGAAGTCTCCTCCTGCTCCTTTCTTCTTCATAAAGGCTGAGGGCTTCTCAAGATCCTCCTTTTTGGCTATAGGTCTAGAGCCAATACCTCTTACATTGCACAGAGCTCTCAGATCATTGATCCTGAGGGCTGGAAGGATGTACAAGTCAAGGCACTTATTAGCATCCTTTGTGTTTTCTAACCCAGGAGTTGGGACCTTAAGATCATTTTTGAAAAACTTGAACAAAACATTTTCCTCACTCACTCAAGCCCTTTTTAAATGTCTAATGGAATGGTGATCTACACAGAGCCCTTACAAACCAATTAGAGTCAGGAAAAAGAAATGTTGATGCTTGAGCCAATTAAGTGGATTTTTTGTGCAAAAGTCACGTATGACTAAGTGGTACTGTGAACACACAAATACAGGATCCCACCGCTGTAAGGCCAATGTAGGAAAGTTGAGTATTAAGTGGTGTGGGGGTTAGTTCTCACTATGCAGTACTCTCACAATACCCCAAAGATGATCCTTGGATTCACACTAATACTTCATTAGCTCAGTCCTGGTAGTGTGGCAAAGAGCAGGAAGGCTTTATTTATGACTAAGTGGTACTGTGAAACACAAATACAGGATCCCACCGCTGTAAGGCCAATGTAGGAAAGTTGAGTATTAAGTGGTGTGGGGGTTAGTTCTCACTTTGCAGTACTCTCACAATACCCCAAAGATGATCCTTGGATTCACATTAATACTTCATTAGCTCAGTCCTGGTAGTGTGGCAAAGTGCAGAAAGGCTTTATTTAGAAGTACATGTATTAAGCATTTTAGACTACCAACATGGGACGATAAGTAATTGACACAATTGGAAAGAAATCTGACACCCATTTATAAAAATAGAGTTTATCTTTATCTTAATTTAGACACTAAAATGAACAGAATTGCATAATTAAAATTAAATCACAGAAAAATGCCTTTTAAACATTGAAGTCAATTGAGAAACACCACTTGTAACAAAACAGTATTTAGAGAACCAGTTAAGTGGAACCCTTGCAGGGGTGACATTGTGCAGCCACTAGGACCAGTTTACCTAGTCCGTGGCGTCCAGGTGCAGAGTTGTCCTGGCTGTACTTGGTGCTGAAAGGGACTCGTGCTGGTGCTGATTTACCAGCCTACATAATGGTGCTGGCAAAGGGATGCAAAAACTCAGCAGTGTCTGGGTTGTTAAGGTTGGTTGCAGGCATCACGGGGCACCCTGCTGCTGCAGCGTCAAGTGTAAGGGTCAGTTACCAGTCTGGCAACCAACAAGTCCTGGCAGCGCTAAAGGTGGTGAAAAGCATTGGAAACTTCACAGGGTCTGGGAGATCCATGTAGTGGCCTCAAACTTCGGAGCAGGCAAGACCACAACTCCCAGAAGACACTGGACCACCTGGCTTTATTTGTTCTCACAGCGAGCCTAATGGCCGGTGGATCCTGCAAGCGATTTTACCTGAAGTTACAGGGGACTAGTGCCACTAGTCCAAGGGAATCTGAGGGGCTTCAGTCTGACCAGGGACAGAGTATCCCTCATTTGATTTGGTGCAGTGGGCAAAGTCCAATTGTTGGCAAATCAAGACTCCTCTTGGTCCTTTTTCAACATTCAGTACATCAGACATGAAGCTCTCTTGTCAGGGGTGTCCCTTAAATCCTGGATTTAGGGAAGTTACGGGTGGGGAGACTAATGGCCAAAGGCAGCTAGCTGCTACAGCTGATCCACACCAGAGGTGACCACATCCCGTGGGGTGGGTCACCTTTTGCTACCCAGAACATTCTAATCTGCCATTCTTAAGATGACCAAAATTAATATGTGGTTCACTGACCGCGCTGCTCACCCTACAGTTGTGGTCTGCCTGCTGGGGGGCATGCACTGAGTAACTAATTTCCCACTTGACCATGAGCAAATGCGACTGGAAGCAGAGGGTGGGCTGTTTACTTCGCTAGGGAACATCATAGATGACGGATTACTGCCCTGAAGTGTCCATTCACTAGACCGACTGGGGGGAGGGAGGTGCGACCTCCTTCCTGCCTCAGCCTTTGTTTTTGACATCTGGCAGGAGGTCAGTATCATGTCTTGGTGGCAGCAGGTGCAGGAAAAAATGTGTGCTGACCAGCTAGATTACAAAGAAGTTGGCCAAACAGGTGGGAAACCTCTAGGGTGGCACCTGGGCGCATGTCAGCCATCCCTCAACAACAGATTCTTGCTGGGGGAAAGAAAGCATGTTATTTGACACCAAACTCAACATATCTAGGTGGTACCACCATGGAGCTAGCAACCCAGGCCTGCCCAGGCTTAAGTACCATCATGTTATCCTAGGGACTGGCTATCACTTATAGAGTACTTTAATGGGATAGACACTATAGATACATAGGCCCTCATTACAACCCTGGCGGTAGGTGATTAAGCGGCGGTAATACCGTCAACAGGCCAGCGGTAAAAAAAATGGAATTATGACCACGACGGAAACCGCCAACACAGACAGCCACTTTAACACCCTGACCGCCACGGCGGTAGCAACAAGCACCACAGCGGTAACCGGCAACAGCCAGGCGGAAGACAATGTACCGCCCACAGCATTACAACAGGCCTATCCACCAGCTTTTCCAGGGCAGTACCAACGCCATCAAAAGTACGGCGAAAACAGTACACTGAAGGAAAACGACTCACCTCTCGACACTCAAGGAAGAACCACTACGCCATGGAGCCCAAGCTGCACATTTTTCCAATGCTGGTGTACCTCCTCAAACACCAGGAACACAAACGCCGGTGAAGACGACCATGGTGAGTGCTGCACCTAGCACAAAAGGGAGGGGGGGAGGGAAAAGAGAGTGACACACACACAAGCAACACCCCCACCCCCACCCCCAATACTGTACACATAAACAGATGCAACAACATTACAAATACACCCCGTAACCCTCAGGAATAACACTAGGACAAAAGGAATTGAGTAAAGTGAGTGTAATAGTACAATTTAAGATAAATATGACCTTAAATCAATAAACAGTATGTACAATATCTACAAAAGGAGGGACAAGGCCCACTCCAAATTGTCCGTGGCCCACGGGGTCATAACACATAGGCCAAGACCACACTTGACTCCTGCCTCAACATAGAGAGAACACTGCAGGGGCATCAGGTCGAAAAAACACAGGCACCTCAGGGGACGGAGAATGGGGGGGCACCTCAGCCAGAAGATGGTACAAAACCACTGTCCTGGAGGGGAATATATACCCACTGCTTGGTCCTGGGGAGTGCAAAGCCACAGTCTCTCAAGTGGGTGGTTTGCTCACTGTTTGGTCCTGGGGAGTCCAAAGCCACAGTCTCTCAAGTGGGTGGTTTGCCCACTGCTTGGTCCTGGGAAGTTCAAAGCCACCATCTCTCTAGGGGGTGGTTTGCCTACTGCTTGGTCCTGGGGAGTGCAAAGCCACAGTCTCTGGAGTGGATGGCTTCTCCACTTGTTCTGGAGGGAGCCTTGTGCCCAGTGTCCTTCATCCTGCCAAGGAGGGGGTGAGTGGATGCCTTCTTCCACTGGTTCTGGAGGGGACCTTGTGCCTAGTGTGCTTCATCCTGCCAAGGAGGGGGTGAGTGGATGCCTTCTTCCACTGGTTCTGGAGGGGACCTTGTGCCTAGTGTGCTTCATCCTGCCAAGGAGGGGGTGAGTGCATGCCTTGTTCCACTGGTTCTAGAGGGGGCCCTGTGCCCAGTGTGCTTCATCCTGCCAAGGAGGGGGTGAGTGGGTGCCTTCTTCCACTGGTTTTGGAGGGGACATTGTGCCCAGTGTGCCTCATCCTGTATGGTGCAAGGTTACAGTCTCTCACCTGGGTGTCACACCGACAGGTGTTGCAGGGGCCAGGACGCACTGCAGCCCATGTAGTCACGACTACACACTGCTCGCCAGCGGGTGACGGCTGCTCAGTGGATGACAGTTGCGCTGCAGGTGGCAGTGCTGTCAGTGGTGGTGGGAGGCTCCAGCTCATCCCCTGCAGCCTCGGACGGCTGCCCACTTGGGCTGCTGCTGCTGGCAGTGGTGCTGCTGGTGGTACTGGTGGCCGTGCAGGTGGCGGTGCTGGCCGTGGTGCAGGTGGCGGTGCTGTCAGTGGTAAGGGCGGCTCCACCTCTTCCCCTGCAGCCTCGGACAGCTGCCCAATGGGGCTGCTGCTGACAGTGGTGCTGCTGGCGGTGCAGGTGGTTGTGTAGGTGGCGGTGCTGGCGGTGGGGCAGGTGGCGGTGCCGGCCGCAGTGCAGGTGGCGGTGCTGTCAATGGTGGGGGAGGCTCCAGCCCTTCCCCTGCAGCCTCGAACGGCTGCAGTGCCATGGCTGGTGTTGTGTGCCCCTTCCTGCCCTTGGCAGATGGTGGGGCCTCCTTGCTTCTGCCAGCTGGTGTTCCTTTCCTGCCCCTGCTGGCTGGTGGTGCCTCCTTCCCCTAGCTGGCTGGTGGTGCCTCCTTCCCCTTGCTGCATGGTGTCCCCTTCTTGCCTTTGCTAGGTGGCGGCCCCTTCTTGGCATTGGCAGGTGGTGCTGGCACACTGGCTGTGCTGACTGGTGCCTCCTTGGAGTCTCACATACCTGCAGTAGCTGCAGAAACCACAGTCGCCGTGGACTGAGTGGCTGAGGCGCTGGACTGGTTTCTGGCCACCCTGGTCCCAAGTGAAGGACGGGGGAGGGGTGGGGAATAGGTCAATGTTGATGAGGAAAAGCTTCGTAGGGACACTGGGGCAGGAAGAGAGTGAAGGTTTGGGAGTGGAGGAAGATGGAGTGGTTGTAGGAGGTGTCTGTCTGCTGTGTTTGGGTGCAGATGCATAGGCTGGATGCTGTTGTGAGGTGGATGGCTGTTTGGTGTCTGAGTGCTTGCGTTTGTGAACTTTGGGAGGAGGGGTCACAGACACAGTGGGAGAGGACACAGAGTACGTGTGCATGGATATAGATGTGGTGACTGCCAGTGAGGGGTGTGTAGTGATAGGCGTGCTGGTGATGGGGGTAGTGGATGAGGATGTAGTGCATGCAGGTGTGAGTGGAGACGCTAGGGAGGGAGGTAGACGATGAGGAGGGGGACACAGTGGAGGCAGTGGATGTTGGTGTGTCTGCATCTGGATGGTGCTTGTGTGAGTACCTGTGGGATGAAGTGTGGTGCTTGTGGTTGTGTGAGCCACTTCTGTGTGTTGATTTGGGCGAATGCAGGTCTGAAGGTGTGCTTGGGATAGGCTGGGGTTGAGGGGATTGGGACTGTGTAGAGGACGTTGGAGGGGGGAGGATGGAGACAGGGACAATGGCTGCCATCAGTGAGTTGGCCAGAGCCTGGAATGCTCTTTGTTGGGCCACCACGCCAGAGTGAATGCCCTCTAGGTATGCATTTGTTTGTTGCAAATGCCCTGCTGGACCCTGGATGGCATTCAGTATGGTTAACTGCCCAACATAGAGGGATCTCAGAAGGTCAATAGCCTCCTCACTGAGGGCAGCTTGGCTCACTGGGGCAGGGCCTGAGGTGCCTGGGGTGAAGGAGATGCCCACCGTCCTGGGTGAACGGGTATGGGAAACACACTGAGGGGCTCCTGGGAGGGAGGTGCTGGTATGCGGGTGGCAGCTGTACCTGTAGTTGGGGTGGGCACAGAGGTGTCTGCCACCGCCAGGGAGCTTCCATCGGAGGAGCAGTCGCTGTCGGTACTGTCCCCTTCTGTCTCCGTCATGGTGCTCCCCTCACCCTCCGTCCCACGGGTGCCCTCACCGTCGGTTGATTCCACCTCCAGGTCCATGGGGGATGCAGCTCCCTCCGTCGCCGGTGCCTCCGCTCATCTGCCAGATGATGCTAATGCACACAAGGACATGGTGACAAAACCTAAAGGGGGGGAAGAGACAGAGGATACACACGATCAATTCCAGCAACAACAATACAGTTGGCGTACTCAACTCACAGGGAATAGCCCTATGCACTGGGCCATGCACTACCAGTTACAATGTAGTCACCAACCCATGGGGTACAATGCCTAACGCCATTAGCTGCACACCTGAAACCCACAGGACCCTGCTGAGTAGTAGATTCCCACTAACACTATTGGGGTTGGAGTGCATCTGATCTTGCCCATTATTGAACATACCCTGCCATGTTCGCCCTGGCCTAGGGGCACCCACAGCCCACATCCACCACCCAGGTAACACCTTAACACACGCAAAGTCATTAATCTGAATCTGTACTCACCCCTTTGTGGCTGCTGTGATGCCTTCAAGTGCCATCCAACTCCGGATAGGCCACTGCCAGGATGCGGAACATTAGGGTGGTCAGGGTACGATGGGCACCCCTTCCTCGTTGGGAGGCCAGCCCCAGCTGGGTCTCCGCTGTCTTCCTTGCCCAGCGGCACAGGTCCTCCCACCGTTTACGGCAGTGGGTGCTCCGCCTGTCAAAGACCCCCAGGGTCCGCACCTCCTTGGCGATGGCACGCCAAATACCCTTTGTCTGATGGGTGCTGACCTGCAGAAAAAATACAGCAGAAAAGGTATTATTCATCCCATCCAGACTGTCATACCCATGGCCCACCATATCCCTCCCATCCCCTTACGCACATTCATTGACCACCATACATACAGCACTCTGCCCAGGACCCCTCAGCCCCCCCCACACCAGGCTTACACACACAGCACTCCACACATTCATGCCCCACGCATCATGCTCACAGTGTACTGACCTATTGGTATGGAGGACCATAAAGTAAATGGTTCTGGGGTAGGACCCCATCCACCAGTCTCTCCAGCTCCTCCAAAGTGAAGGCAGGGGCCCTTTCCCCAAACACTCGAGCCATTGTCGCTTCCAGACACAGGTCATAGCAGCACTTGCAGTGTAGGTCCTCTCCTGTTGAAGGTCGGATAGCAAGTGAGTGAACGGATAGAAAATGGTGGTCACGTCCGCGGCGGTGTGTACCGTCACCGCTGGCATACATCACTATTGGCTCCTGGAACCCGTAGGCCCCAATGATAATAACCAATGCAGTCTTGCACGACGGTCGTCGACCGCCGTTCGCAATGGTGCACAATGCACCAGCGGAATTACCTCATTTCCACTTGTCCCTCCTCACAGGTCAGGCAGCCACCATTACAGAGTGGCACATGCCATGGTACCTAACTGCATCACAGCAGACATAGGCACATCAACTGACTTACAAGTTCACATACTGTTTCTGTAAAACAAAAATAGCATATGAATCTGAGTATATGTTTGAATATTACCTTCTGCTCACCGTTTTACACCCTAGAGTTCAACCGCTGAGGATGAATAGGAGATGGAGACATACTCCCGTGTACAGACCCCTGGTGGACCTGGCGACAATGGAGGACAGGCACATTATCCTAACCTCCAGATTTGATAGGGCCACAATCCAAGAGCTGTGTGCCCAATTGGAGCCAGACCTGATTTCAGCTATGCGCCACCCCACAGGTGTCAGTGCTCCATTTCTTGGCAAGTGGTTCCTTCCAAGCGACAGTGGCCATGGCATCAGGGATGTCACAGCCTATGTTCTCAAACGTGCTGACCAGAGTGTTATCTACCCTGATGAAACACATGCACAGCTACATCGTATTGACCCAGGTGGATGATTTGGCCACAGTGAAGGCTGACTTCTATCGAATGGGACATATCCCCAACATCATTGGTGCCATTGATGGTACACATATTGCCTTTGCCTCCCCCCCCCGGAGAAATGAACAGGTGTTCAGAAATCGAAAGAGCTTTCACTCTCTGAATGTGCAGATGGTGTGTTTGGCGAACCAGTACATCTCCCTTGTGAATGCAAAGTATCCTGGCTCTGTGCATGATGCCTTTATCATGAGGAATAGCAGCATCCCATATGTGATGTCTCAACTCAGTTGATGTAGGTATGTGGGTTTAGAGTTGGCCCTAAGGGTGAGTGTGTGGCTAACAGGCATCCCTCGATGTTTACAGGTAACTCTGGTTACCCCAACCTCTCATGGGCACTGACCCCAGTGAGGAATGCCAGAACAAGGGCAGAGGAACGTTACAATGAGGCACATGGGCCAACAAGGAGGATCATTGAGCACACCTTTGGCCTCCTGAATGCCAGATTCCGGTGCCTACATCTAACCGGTGGATCCCTGTACTACTCACCCAAGAAGGTGTGCCAGATCATCGTTGCATGTTGCATGTTGCACAACCTGGCTTTGAGACGCCAGGTGCCTTTTCTGCAGGAGGATGAGGCTGGAGATGGTCGTGTAGCAGCGGTGGAGACTGTGGACAGTGACGGAGAGGAGTTAGAGGAAGAGGATGCAGACAACAGAACTACTATAATTCAACAGTACTTCCAGTTACTTACAGGTAAGACACTGTAACTTGACCTCCCATTGCAGTTTTGTGTTGGACATTGTACATGGCAGCCTGCTTTCCCTATTTCTATGGCCACTTACTGTACCCTTTGGCATCTCTATTTTCAGATATCTATGCTCCACTCTGGCTCCCGGTGTGTTTACTGCTTCCCACTACAGGTCATACCTATGTAAATATAACTGTACATTTGAATTGCAATGTTTACAGCTTGTTAAACTAATACATTTTTCAATCAATTGACAGACTCCATATTTGAATTTGTTCCAAGGGTGTTTATTTAGGTGCTAATAAGTGGAGGGGGTATTGCAATGGGCTGGGTTGATAGTGGAGAAATTTCCAGGATAGAGTCCAGTCTATTGGTATCACATATGCATTGTCCAAGGGGGCATAGGAAGTGGAGCACTGTCAGTTAAAGGTGAGCAGTGTGACAGAGTGGGACACAAGGGTGACAATCAGGGGAGTCCTATTTCCTGGCGGGGGTCTTGGCAATATTCTCTGACTTCCGCCTGGATCGCAGGGACATTTTGTGTGGTGGTTCTCCTTTTGCAGGGGTGCTGGTGGCCTGTTGTTCCTGTGGCGGGGCCTCCTGTCCACTAGCGTTGGCGGAGGTGGAGGGCTGTTCTTCGGTGTGGCTAGTATCAGAGGCCCATTGGTGTGCCACTGCCTCCCTCATGATGTTGTCCCCTGAACCATGTGCCCAATGCCACTGACCACAGGTCCCTGATCGTCTTGGGTTTGTGGGGTTGCCTGGGGTCACTGTAGTGGTGGACACACTGCTGATTGACGTGTCCTGTGGACAGAAGGATGGGCCCGCTGGGTGGGTGCTGTGGTGATGTTTCCTGAGGGGGGAGGATCTGTGGTGGGTTGGGACTGTGTCTGGGTAACCGACTGTCCAGAGGACCCTGGTGGGCCAGGTTGGTCATCGTGATCCAGGCGTGCAGAGCTGCTGTCGTCACTGTGGGCCTCTTCTGTGGGGGGGACTGGATGTTGCTGGCACCTCCTCTCCGGTGACATTGTGTGGGGTCCTGTGGGGATGTAAATGCAGTGTTATTGTTTCTGCGTGTGACATCTTGTGCATGGGTATGTTTCCCTCTATGGTTGTTATTACCAAGGCAGCTGTGGCTTGTGTGAGTTGTGATTTGGGTGGCTGAGTGATTGGCACTAGTGTGCATGCTGTGGTGATGTGTGTGCATGCAGGTCTGTGATGGGGGTCCATGCATGCAGGGCTTGGTATTGGGATGGGTGGGTTGTGATGGTGGGGTATATGTGAGGTGGTGGATTGATGGGGTGAGGGTAGGGGTAGGAGTTTGTGATGGCATGCAGGTGGGGGGTGGTGAAAGTAGTAAAGATTTGACTCACCAGAATCCAGTCCTCCTGCTACTCCTGCCAGGCCCTCAGGATGCATGATCACAAAGACTTGCTCCTCCCATGTTGTTAGTTGTGGGGGAGGAAGTGGGGGTCCACCGCCAGTCCCCTATACAGCTACCTGGTATCTTGCAACCACGGAACATACCTTCCCCTGTTGGTCGTTCCACCTCTCCTGATGTCATCCCTTGTTCTGGGGTGCTGTCTCACGGCATTGACCCTGCCCAAGACTCTCCGCCATGGCTCCATCTTCCTAGCAATGGACGTCTGCTGCACCTGTGATCTGAATAGCTGTGACTCTACCTGGATGATTTCCTCCACCATGACCCTTAGCTCCTCCTCAGAGAATCTGGGGTGTTGTTGTGGTGCCATGGGTGTAGTGTGAGTGGTGTGTGTGAGGGTGTGTGGGGTGATGTGTTGGGGTGTGTGCTGTAGTGTGTGGATGGTGTATGGGTGATGGTGTTTTGTGGCTCAGATTCAGCGGGTGCTCCTGGCTTGTCTCTCTCTCAGTTGTCAAAGTCTTTGGGTCGTAAAGGGTTGTGGGTAGTGTTGGTGTGTGTTTCTATTGGTGTGGATGTGTGGGTGTGTGTATGTGTGTCAGGTGTGTGTAGTTTGAATTGTCCATTTCGTATTTCTGTTGGCGTACCGGTGTGGGTTTTCGTACCACAAGTTTATCACTGACGTTTGGGCTGGCAGACTTGTGTGTGTGTCTGTATAGTGGCAGATTTCTATGTGTGGGTCATAATACCTGTAGCGGTATACCACCGCAGTTGTGGTATGTTGGCCGCAGTCAGCATGGCGGTAAGTGGCACTTACCGCCAATGTCAAAATGAGGGCCATAATCTTGTGTTTGCATGGCTGCATCCTAAATATACTGCTGTTTTGGGAGATAGCATGAACACTGTGGCATGATTAGCAGACTTCCAGTGCACTAATATATTCATACACATCAGCATTGGTGAAAAAGGTGGGTGGCGACCATCCACAAATGGGCACTTCCCTACAAACATAGCCTTCATAATCTGCTAATTGTTTTCTTTTATGACAATCTTACTTCAAGTGACCTCTGTGAAGATTGTATTCTTTGGGGTAACCATGGAATCCCCCATTTTCTTGTGCAAAGCTGAGGTCACTACTGCTGGTAAGGAGTATACACTATGAGATGCAAAGCAGCTTCTGAAAACAAATATATATTCAACAGCTTCTGTTTATTCAGGTTCTTCTCTTTCAGCGTCAGCTATCTTCTTAGGTGCTGTTCTCACAGGATTGGGTGTTGGGTTTTCATGTGGGTCAGTTAATCCACAAAATCATAATGGCCACTTGGCTTAACAAGACACACTAATCTGTTGCTAAGTGTGCAGTTTGTAATGTGATCCTTAGTCTGCCAAAGCATAGAGAAGTCCAAAATCAGGAAGGAGAGCTACCTTATGGGCCCTTGCTTGAGGTGACTCAGCAGCACTCATCTTGCTGGTTTTGAGCACCACTTTTGTCAAGGTGTCACTCAATGTGCTTCTGTGGCGACTGAGGGAGTTTGGGATAAGTAACATGGTGATAATGTGGCTCGGGTCTTTCATAGAGTTTTCTTCCTTCAGGTGGCCACAAAACCTTTCACATCTATGCCGCTGTAAATTGCTGTTGGCATCCCTCAGGGGGTCATCATTCACACCAATGCTTTTCAACTTATATGTCCACACTTTGGCAAACATTGTTGGCTTGATTTGCCTTATATCAGTCTCGTATCCTGATGACACACCGTTTGTTATTTCTCTTATACCAAATTCAGACAACAATACTGCACAACCGAGGAACAGTCTCTAGGTGGTGGCAGGGTGGTCCTCAGCTGCCTAAAGCTTAACAGCAGTAAAAGTTAAAATCTAGTGAACAGTAACCAACTCAGTCTGTGGTGCCATCAATGGTGGCCTGATGTACTGTGTCCTGTCCCACTCCCCAAACATGTTGTGAAAAATTGTAATATCTGGCTGGACATGAACCCATCATTGGACCACCAGATAAGAGCTGTGCATGTGTATTGTTGTGGCCTCTTAAGATGTCTGAGGAAAATACTATGGACCCTCCTTATTTCCACCCATAGTTCAAGCCATTATAACATTGTGCTTGGAATGTGGCAATATTCTGTATCTTGACATTACCACAACTTCACATCATTAAAGAGACTCCAAACAATTCAGGACACGGCAGCATCACTTTTCGGCCACATTCCCAAGAACCAATCTTTATCATTGCAGCTACTGTAGCTACATAGGCTGCCCGAAGAATAAACACATACAATTCAAAACTCCCAACTCCCAATTTCATTTATAAGGCAACTGCTGGGTCTTGCTATCTTGGGTATCTTATACATCCATTCTACCTACCTAGGACCTTAAAATCAGCAAATATAAGGTTGGCCAAAATCCAAGCACTTAGCAGAGAGGTTTCAGTACTTTGGACTGGGCAATAGTAAGACACATATGTGTGAAAAGCTATATAAATAATAAATATGGTGTCTGCTGTGTGTGTATGATGTAGCAGAAAAGCAGTCAAAACTACCTGGCATACAGATTCTCCATTGCAGGTGCGATTCCCCACCAAAATATGCACACAAAACTTAGGTACCAACAAGCGAAGCGGCCAAAGAAGACGGACAATCCCTATTTATTATTTTTAAGCAGTTTCAATCAATCCCAATGCGTTTTGGCTCCATGAGCCTTTCTCAAGGTGAACAAGCCCTATTACAATTTGAAACAAATACAAACTTTGGTCATAGACACTGACAAATCCAACATGACTTGTTCAGTGAATATTTCACAAACACTGTATCAGTATCAGTGTAAGAACAATGTGCCAAACCACATACCAGCAATACATATAATCACATGATTATTAAGGAATGAAGGAGTGCATAAATACAAATCATTTAGAAAATTACACAATACTCCATACACATAGTAGAGTCACTCTATGAGGTCAGACCGACCCATACCTATGTTGAAATGACATGAATAAAGACTGGAGGTCCAATAGTCCTACAGAGCAGCCTTTCCTCTGACCTGTTAGGGAATTTCCCAAGTACCCGGATCATCTATGCAGAAGGCCCAAATGGGCAATTCCAACTCCCAAGCTAATAAATATCTGGTGTTCCTCCAGGGCAAGACAGGTAAAACTGTTAAAATCAAAAAATGAAAATAATAATAATCATTGCGCAAAAGGCCAAATCCATGTACTAACACATAGAAACAGTTATGGGAGCCAGTGGGGGGAAAGTTGATTAAATTATTTTAAAATAATATGCAGTCTGGGCGGGCAAGACAGAATTATGCAAGCCACCCCGCTATGGGACACTGCACAATTGGGCATGCTGGGGACACAGCTGGGCTTTGAAAAATCAAATCTCATTGTTCTCTCTAAGGTTGGGGATCTATGGACACAGAGATGGGTGATCTTTTTCTCTGACTTTCAAAGCAATTACTGTCTAGCACATACTGCTGCTTATTGCTACTTGCAAATATATCATGGATTCTCCCTGAATCATTGCCGTTAGAGGACAGACTGCCAGGTAACTACATGCCCGCAAGGTGATCTCCCTCACTTACCAAAAAATGATCAATAATTCTCCTGATTCCCTAGCTAGGCTCTGCGAACAGTGGGAAAGGGAAAGGGATCTAGAGGGCCTGGAAGATGACTAGTGACTTGAGGCTATGTCATCCCCCAGGGAAGTGGCAATAAGATCTAGGTTCAGCCTAGTACAACTACAAATTATGCACAGATGCTACTACACTTGCACTACTATGGTAAAGATGGGCAGGGCGACGACTCACTGTGTCACAGGGGCTGTGGCCAAGTGATTTCTTTTTTCATGTGGTGTGGATTTGCTCGGTTATTCAGCAATATTGGAAGTCAGTGATTGTTTGCCTTCATAAGGTATGTGGGAGCAACATAGATGCCTCCGCAAAGTGGTACCTCTTGAATTTCTGGGAGGCTAACAATCTTGCCTGGATAGACCATATCTGGATGACTTTGGGGTTGATTGTGGCCAAGCGTAACATTGCATCATTTTGGAGGGTGGATCGGGCATCACAGCTTAGAGACTGGTAGCAGGACATGGACTGGTGCATGTTGGCAAAGAAAGCGGTCTATGAGAGTAGGGGCTACCCAAATAAATGGACCAAGATATGGGGGAAGTGGAATGACCATCGAGGAAGCCTATTGACTCCCACTGAGAATATCGGTCACAATTCCTTGTGTGTGGCTCACTCAGGTTCTAATGCTATCTTGCAAGATGTATGTGGGGAAAAGAGGTCAGGACTTTTAATGGTTGAAGGGATTCTTTTTTGGTCAGACTGTGACTCACCGCTACAATGTGTTATGCTAATTGTCATTGATTTTGTATGCTTTATTTGCAATGCAAATATTTAAAAAAATAATATGTAGCCATACATATAATAAAAAGTAAAATAAAAAGTGAAATGATACCCGGGGTCCCTAAAGGACACAACCGACCCCTATGAAAGCTGAGGGAGACTAGCAAACATGAATTAAAAGTAATAATAACTATTGGATACAGACTACTACAACCAACCTACACACACAGTAGAATGAAAGGAAATATATATTAAAGTAAAAGGTAAAATGAACAAAAATATAGCTGTGTTCTGAAAGGACCATAACACATATAATGCTCCAGTCAAAGGTGTTTTTTCGAAAAAAATTGCATAAAATGATTAAAAGTTGATGATCACACACACATACACCGGTTTGAACACATGGCTTGTCAAAGCAGGAGACATGAGGAACAAACAAAAAAATATCCACTTTTAAGGTGCACACTTGGTTCAGAATATGATTGATGACCATACAGCTTGGAGTGGCAGAAGGCATGGAGGGCAAATATAGGATGTCTGTCTATGAGTCACACACTAGTTTCACAAAATGGGAGATGGGGACAACACAAGCAAGGAGGATTAATGGAAGACAAAGAAAACCTGTCCGTCTGGTGTGGCTGGGCTACCCCTTCCAGCAACAAACTTGCAGTTTTGCAATGAAAGGATTGAACACATACAGATACCAAAAATGTGTCTAGGCTCAGCCCTGGGCCTCTTTGGCACAAGGTAAACAGCAAGGAGAATGTATAACTTAACAAATGTAGACTTAATAAAACGCGGATGCGTTGAACTCCAGAGTGGGACTACATATCCCAGACTGCTTTGCGGCCCCATGAGGTGGCCATTTTCACCAGCACCTGCAACCACTTGTTCAGACCAACAAGCGCTATAAAGCGTGTGGGGGCACTTCGCAGCGCGGGATGCATGCGGGCCAAGTGTGGGCCCGTCCACACCCAGTGGAGGCTGGTCTTGGCCATCCCCCTAACATCTATCTCCAAGTAGGCCTTGCTGACTCTCTCCTTTGTATTATTGTATCATCCTGCAGGTTGTATAATTGAACTAACTTTCTGCAGAACTCTTATCCACTAGTTACAGCCCTTTGATGGGTGAAAGGAAAGCGACAGAGGGTGGCGCAGGGGCGGTGTTAAAAACCAAGTGGAAAAAGCATAAGCATGCAGCTAATAACTGTGTTATGGATAGAATTGACAACCTTCTGGGTGAATGTGAAGAAATCTTAACCCCTTCCCCGGACAGTGGCTCCAACAAAACTGGAGGCAAGTGCTCCCCAGTCAGGAAGGGGGTGGGTCACAAGAAAATTGCTGATATATTTGTAAAATGTGGCCAACAGGTCACAGCCTCTATAGGGAAGGGGGAAGTTAGGAATGTCATCACCCATGCTCCCTCATTACATGTGAATGAGCCATCACTAGATCTTTGTGACACTCTTCAGTGTACCAACCGTTTTAGTCCTTTAATCAATATCTCAGACCCACATGACGACCCCGACCCAGGCATAAGGGTGGGTGGGTCAGCAGATGTAAATGTGAATTTAGCCCAGACAAATGAACAGTACATCTTATGCATACAAGATTTAAAGAGCAAGGTGTCAGAACTTAAGTCTATGGTTAATTCCTTAATTGCAATAGTCAAGCAGCTAATTCCTTCAGATGCCACGGCCATCATGAATCATATCTGTAGCCCAATGCCAAACTCATCGGGTACCCAGATGAAGTTGCCCAAATTGCCAGCGACCAGTTGCGCTGGCCAACCTTTAGCAGGTGATAAAATCAAGAACTCTTATCAGCCTCCCCCATACAACAGCTTAGGCGCAAGAAAGGCATCTGGTGTCTGTTATCAAATCCCTAAATCTACGAGCGACACTGTCCCTAAATGCACTGCACAGCCTGCCATTGACCGGTTCCACCTTAATAACACTGTTTTAATGGTCAACGTTCCGAAACTACACCCACTGGCACAAAGGGAAGGGGGGGGATTCTGTCAGAAATAAGGCAATTCATTGGACTCGCCATGTGAGAGGCTGCTACTCTGTAATAAGTGAGGATATAATTGATGTAGTCAGAAGGCCCGACCCAGACACACACTTCCATATTTTACAGTTGACATTTAGGGAGAGGAGCATGGTGGATAATCTGGTGGCCCTAGATGTAAGGACAAATGCCCTAGGGCAATCCTGTATCCAGTTCAAATACTCTAGGCCGCCTGCACAGTATGGGGTTTGCCCTACCCATTGTCCAGCAGGTAACCTATCTGCTCCTAGTGAGAATGATTGACTTGAAGTACCATCTAAAACACATGCTGTACTACCCTCCGACTCATATAAAACAACTGTCCCTGGTCTGGCTGTAGTTCCCAACATTGACACCACAAGCACCCACGCTCCTCTTCCTAACAGATCCCATCAGACCGCCCACGACCCACTGCACAACCGTGATAACATCATACTTTCCTTTCCCGATGAAGATCTCTTGCCAATCCAGGAACAGGCAGCTAAGCGTGAGAACACTGCACCTATGATTAGGCTAGCTCCCATAGATAGATACCAACAGTCAACCCAGGACCCATCTGGCAATAGTGACAATGAACCCCCTCCCCTCAACCAACCCCACCTGCCAAATCAACGTCTGGTAGCTAACCTTTCAAATATCTCATCAGTGGACAGGGCGGTCCATGTAACATGTAATAACTGGGGTATGACTTTGTCTCATCAAATGTGGCAGGTTTGAGATCTGTCCTACCCCTTCCATCCTTTACCTCCTTTATTGAGGAACATGGCATATGTCTTCTCCAGGAGACATGGTCGATTGACTTTTTCGGCCTGGCTACTCAAATTTTCACATCTCTGCTTTGTCCAGTACCAGGGGTAGGCCTTCCGGGGGCTTAACCATTTGGGCTAGAACATCATTAAACTGTTGCATATCACAGCTATCCATTGATTCCCCCAACCTATTAGGTCTTCGCCTATCATTTGGGACAGACATAGTTGTGATCATTTTTAACATCTATGCTAGAGCTGTCGGGTCTCCAAAACCCTCTATGTTCTGGAGGTATTTTTGCAAAAATGTCCCCAGCATCTCAAAATCATTGTGGCAGGTGACTTCAATGTCACATTTGAACCTCTTGACTGGGATGACCTTGGGTATACCCATGAGGAGGATCGGGCATGGTCTATCCCTGCCTTGGATATCCTGCCCATCAAAAGGTGGACATAGGTTGCTGTCCAAGTAAAATCATTGACCTTGGAATTTGGACGCAGGGCACTTAACCGTAGGACTAAGTCTGACGCAAAGGGTTGCCATACATATAACAAAGTCATCCACACTAGTAGAATTGATTATTGTCTAGTCGACATAAGATTATGGCCCCTAGTCATCGACATGATGGTCATTGAGAGATCTGAAAGCGACCATAACCCTCTTTCAGTCCATATGTCTGGTATTTGTAACCACTTGTCCATGACTGACATCCCAGTAACAGCACCAGGCGGAATTAGTCTGGTTAATGACAAAGGTCACCTAAAGTGGAATAAGGTTTTAACTCGACTGACGCTCATCAATGCTTCTAATAACACCTTGAAGACCACATTGATGTGTTTAGAGGCGGATCCCGCAATCCCCAACAAGAAATAAGCTTAACTCACACCTCATGCTTCAAGTGCATTGCGGACCACTTCTCTGCACACATAGTTCCTGATGGCAAGAGTCTTAAGGTTAGGAATCGCTGGTTTAATAAAGAGTGTCCATCCTCAAACAAGCACTTATTCCAAGCTATTAAATCTAAGGATGTAAACACAATTCGCTCAGCTAGAAAGTCTTACAAATCAGCTGTCTGTAAAGCCAAGCGTGAACAAGATGACAAGTGGTGGGCTGCACTTAATGACACTGCACGAGAGAGGAACTGTAGTGAGTTCTGGTCCTTGGCAGCTCGCGGCCCAGGACATAGCGCACTGAATATTACAACTAATATTTCTCCAAAGGACTGGGTAGACCATTTTAGTGGGTTGTACTCCTACGACCATGATAGTATAACCTCTGAACATAAGGACTCTTGCTCTAATATCATTCTAGCACCCACCCCTCCAGTGCAGCAACTGTTCTCCCATGCGGATATAGCATATTCCTTAGGTATTCTAGAGCGTGGTGGGGCACCTGGCTCGGATGGAGTTCCAGCAGACTTATTTTTAACCGACACTAAAATCTGGTCAAGATATATCACCATCATATCGAATGCATAAGCATCTGGGGTGCCAATCCCTGAGTCCTGAAAGGGTGCCATTGTAGTCCCGATTTTTTAAAAGGGTGCTAGAGCCCTCCCCTGTAATTACAGGCCAATTAGCTTAATAGACTGTGCAGAAAGTATTTTGTCAGTGCCTTTTGGGCAAGATTCAAGACTGGATGGCTGAACACAACATTCCTAGTCCTCTTCAGGCAGGTTTTCGTAAAAAAATATCCACCATTGAGCAAGCCTTCAGGTTTTTGCTTTTATACTGGAAGACAGTTTTTATTGGCAAAGGGAATCTGTATTTTGCCTTTGTGGACCTGAAATCCACATTTGATCTAGTACCCCGTAACAAGTTGTGGGAAGTTCTTTCCCTGATGGGAATCCCCGAGCACATTCTTACACCATTAATTTGGCTTCATGAGGGTAATTATGCACGTGTCAGTTGGGATGACAAGGGACAGCTAACTGACAGAATCCAGGTGTCAAGGGGGTGTACCGTAAGGGTCTGTCCTTGCCCCCACCTTCTTCTCTTTGTACATTAATGATATTGTCTCCTCTCTACTCAGAGTGGATGGAGGCTGATGCACCATCGATAGGCACACAAACATTTCTTGTCTTGCTCTTTTCAGATGATACACTCCTGATATCCAAGACCCCAAGCGGATTACGGAAACTCCTCACATGCTTTGAGGATTTTTGTTCCACGCAGGGATTGAAATCAATGCCTCCAAAACTAAATTAATGACGCTCAATCCCCACAGATCCTTCAGAGGGAAGTATATCCTCGAGGGTATCCCACTTAAAAAAGGTGGGCACATTTAGTTACCTGGGCCCAATGTTAACTGAAAAAATGTCTTGGAAATCACATATTGCAAAGCAGGCACTAAAACTAAAGAAAACAACAGGGGTTTTAATAAAGGAGTTTAATCTCTCATACACCAAACCAATACGCCCTGCAATCCAGATATATGAACCCAAGGCTGTGAGCTCAGCTCTTTACGAGGCTGACCTATGGGGCTATGCCAAAGCCCAAGAAATAACAATCTCTGTAAATAATTTCCTAAGTAATCTTATGTCCCTCCCGCCAAGCAGTCCACTGTTCCCCCTTTTTAAGGACCTAGGTATGAAACGCATTGGGCACAAGGCACACCTACGTCCTCTCTTGTCCTGGCAGCGTCTTTGGACTACCCCAGAGCCTGCTTCCTTTACTGTAGCCCTGCAGGTCATTTTAGAAGCTGACCAGCCTCATAGTATCCTCTTGCTCAGAGACATCAAGGGGTTACTTTATCCGCTTGGACTTAGAGAACTCTGAGACTCTCCAGCTATTGCCTCCTTTCCATGGAAAATAGCGCTCAAAAAATTGTATTGGCAAACGGTAGACTCTGAAGATCTGGGGTTTGCCCTTCACTCACACTATCATGTGAATTTGCCAACCTAAAAGAGACGTGTAAATACAAGGCCTTCTGGGACATAATCACGATGCCTAGATAAAGGAAATTGTACTTCCAGTTCTGCATAGGCACCTTGCCACTAAGATCACTTACCAGTCGCTGGTCATATGAAGAAACAACCTTCTGCCCAGCTTGCAAAGCACCTATTGAAAACCTCCCTCATGTTTTATTTGTCTGCCCTGCATACGCTGCCTCTCGCAGGAAATGGCTGGTGCCGGCTTGAGACTGCTGGGAGTCTGCAGGTCTGACATAGCCCTTCGAATTCTCAGATCAGACACTCGCACAACGTTAGTGATTGCTGCTGGCAAGTTTTTTTGGGGCTAGTTGAATTGTTAGACGAAAATGTCTATCTGTATAATGGTTTTAGTAGGAATGTATCAATTCACTCTGCACGTAATTTTTATATTTTTATTTAGTTACGTGTTACATAGTTGCACATATTCTACATAAGCTTGTGTATTTATTCATTTCTGCTATGTGCTTTTATGGCCCCGGTGGCCCAAATAAAGTTTCTTGACTGACTGACTGACTGACTTAATAACAACTTAGCAACATGGAAACTGATAAAACAATTAAGCAAACGTTCACAATTCCACAAACAGAAATAGCACTAGACGGCAGTTATCCCAACCAAGCACGTTTGCAGAAAATGCTTTTTAATCAGCCATCACACACACACGCACACACATGCGCACACATACATGTAAAAAATAGCATGAAAAACACAATTGCCACTATCAGCAGTCACTTGTGTTCTAGTGTGGATTCCTGTGCTCATGCGCCATAATTGTATTGAGAAAGGCAGGGTAATCAAGTGATGTGGCATAATGGCAATTTGGAGATTTCGAATAACAGGCAAAATGCACAATTCACAATATTAGACCATGATAATTTAAATTTCATCGGGGTCTATGAAGAAGGACGCTCTGAATAAAGGTAATCTTGGGCTACCTGGGCCAGGACCTTTAGAACTACAACCAACCTAGTCTCCAACTGTTATATACAGACAAAAAAGAGGCATGAATTGATGGCCAACCACAAGCCTCTACATATCTCTATCATAGCAGCGGTGAGAATATTGAAAATCAATCAAAAACATCAGCCTTTACCAGAGTAGATCCCACGTAGTAAACATCCCGACATTATCTCCAATCAGGCCGAATGCATTAGAGAAAAGAAGAAACAAATATAAAATCATTGCTCTTACACAGTTTCTGTTTATTCCTTAAACAGCTTAAATTGATCTGTCCTGCACCCACTAGTCCAGACTCCAGGCCATCCAGCAACAAACTAACAAAATTGAAAAAAACAAAAAAGGCAAAAAAGGAATACGCTATCCCACTGTCAAACATCAAACATTCTTCAAAGTTTTGCACTGAACTTACTTGCTTTCCCAAAACAATGCACAGATTCCAAGGATGGAGGATGCAGCAGAGGTTCCAGGCATAGGATATGAGATTCTTTCCCTGTGGAACCCACATTTAAAATGACCATATGCTGAAGAGAGAACAGGGAGTATTCTTCACGACAGAAAGAGGAAATCGATTCTGTATGCACAGTAGTCACAGTCCCTATTGCATTCTGTAAAAACGCAAAATGGAAAACATGCATTCAATGCTAAAACAAATTACTCACATGAAAAAAAAAATCAACTCAAAATGGATTCTGAGTTGATTATCAGTACATGGCATTAAAAATAGCAGCTGCTTGTGTTTGGTAAATCCTTCTAGTATAGTAACTGTGTTCCTACAATTGAGTTTTTACCCAAATCAAAATCTAGTTTATGCAGCATGGTGTAAGGCCGTAATCTCGGCAATTACCCTTCACATTAAAATCGTAAATGCTGGAAACTAATTGAGATTACATCGGCATCAAGCAAAACTGGCACGAGTTAAGCCTTAACACTCCTAAATGTGAAATTAATAACTATAGGCCAATCCAGCTTTGCTTTTTTGGGTGCAATTCTGAGTGTGAAGACACACTTTTATTGCTACACAACTGTCTCACACATTGGCATTGTTCTGTGGAAACATGAATGCCTAAAACATGGCAAAAACAACTGATGCATGCCTTTCGTATATTGGCCAATCCAATGTTTTTATTCGGTGCAGCTCTTCAATGACATTTGGATATTATGCATTCAGAAATTCTGCAGAAATTTCGGGCTTCAATTGTAAATCATCCTTTTTAGGATGCAGTTAAAAGCTTCAGGTTACCACAAACACTGAGGTCTGCTATAGGTTTTTCGATGTATTCGGGTATTTGTTGACGTGTAGTCTTTGGTCATTCCAACTAAACTCATTGGACTAAACTACATTGGAGAATGAACAGGAGAGAGCGCAGTTTAAACATTACCTATTTTAGATGTGAAATGCTTATATTAACAACGCTGCATTAATAACATTATTCATTGAAACGTATTTTAAACATGGAGAATTATTACATACATAAACTAATGTCAACTATGAGAAATAAGTGCTTATATTATGATTAATTGAATATGTTAACACGTACGATGATTGCATTTATTAGAAATTCATAAGCCTTAAGTTAGCGTGAGTCGAGAAAACTAGCTGTGTAGCTCTCATATTAAAGCATATCTTTCTGTTTCTCCAGTGTGCTGACTTGCAAAAGGCCATGACCCAGCATTTGTTCTTTTCCCCGCTTATTGTATCATTGACCGTTATATCATGCGTTAGGATAAAGTTGTACTCTTTGCAACAAAATATGGACACTTTTCAAGGACACTGAACCACGGTAAAGAGAACTCTTGACCCGAAGAACGTGCCAGAAAATGAAGTAACCCCGGATGTGCCACCTACGAAAGACGTCAATTATGAAGACCAATCAAAAAGCTGTGAATTATCGTAAATGACAAATGCATTACTTAATGTATAATTTGATAGGTTACAGATAGTGTGGTGTAGTGACTATCCAATAGAATTTTGGGGGAATGTATTATGAAAAGGGATAAAAACCCATGACACTAAAGACTCGAGAGCACTAGGTAGGGAATGATATCGATTGCACCCAGAAACTCTGTCACTTTGTTTGGTGATTTGAGACTTAATAAAAACCCATCCTCACCCTTAGTCGCCCATGGTATTTTCCTCCTTATGAGGGAAGTGCCCCCTGTCCATAGACTAGATAGACTGACGGCAATCTAACTGATGTCCTGAAGACGAAGACTGATCCTGTATGCTGACCTATTTCGAGGAGGGTAATTATGTTGTTGCTATTGAAATTCATTTATTTGCCTTTTCTTTCTAGGTACCAACTGCTGTGAATTTTATTAGAGACCTTAGTCAGATATTTTCCAAATTAATGTTCTAAATTGTTTTGCGTGAAGTCCAAACATGCTGATGCTAATTGTGGTTAGATGAGGCATTTCATCTTGACCGACGTAACTGACGTAACTGACGTGGTGCTATGCTGAACTAAACATATATAAGGTGTTACGCATTTAGATATGGTTTTTATTCATATTACTATCATATGTTTGTGATCTTTGGTTTATTACCACATTGTGATTATGTTTTTTTTACTTCTGGGTTTTGAGATTAATACATTTGCTATTAGATTGTAATCAATAGGGAATAAAATTCACAAAACTTCAATAAGGTGTGATTATTCATGACTGAAAGGTCATGGTTGCGCCGAAGGTTTAACTAATGTCTAAAGTGAAATATGTTGTGGTGATATATGTTGACAATATTATTGATATATTGCTTGATATATTGATCAGTTATCTCGTCTTACGGTGTCTCACCACTGGGTCCAAAGATTCATCGGCCTAAAACGAGTCCTGATGTGTATAAATTAACATAGAAGGACGCGTTAACAAACGGAAAACCTAAAACTGGACTTTTGTGTTTACTGATATGGTTGTGTTGTGTGTAGTACCTAGTGTGATGAAGCCAAGTGTCAAAACTTTTCCTTTTGATTCTTAGCCTGGTGAAGTGTGCAGTTAAAGAAAGAGGCTCTACTGAAATTAAAATAGAAAAGAAAGAGGCAACGATTAAATAGTATATGCATTTTGAACGTTACATATACAAGGATCAAAACACCAGCCAACATTATACTTAGGTACAACACTGATCTGTTTCAATTCAAGAGTTTGCTTCTAAAAAAAATTAAGAAAACTTGCAAACCCTAGCATCACATATTTTGCCTTCTATTCTAAGATATGGTTAAATAAACGTGGCTTGGATTTTAGGTAGTTTAGAAAATGAACAGTGGGCAGAGAAAGTGTTAATTTGCCCCAAGTAGCAATGGACAGTCTAGAATACCATATTTCAGATTATGAAAAAAATTCTTCTGGCAAATACATTTGGGGGCATCTCACTAGATCTTCCATTTAGGAACAGGGATACTCCAATCAGGGTTTTCTCTTAACTAAAATCACAGAATTTAATTTTAAAGGTCAGTGGCAGACAGAGCACACACATAGCTGAAACAACATCCTTGCCAAATTATCCTTTGTTATTCTAACGAAATATATTTGTTGTGTGGATAATCTCCTAATACAATCAACTCAGTAGTTTTTATCTTCAGCAACTGCTTAAACCCCTAGATAGATATATTCTCAGTCACAGCAGTTAGGAAACCAGCCTTTCAATTGAATGGCTTCTAACCACCGGAGCTTTCACACCTTCACCCTCTTTAACCCCAACCAACATAAAAGATAATATCTTGTTATTACTAAACAAATACCAAAGGATTTGATTTCAAGAAGTCATTCTTTGACCAGTGCTTTCCAAGATAGAAGGCCTAGTTCCATTCTCAAGGACTGAAGCAAAGTGGTTTTAGAAAGTGCCTTTAGCTTTTATGGCAAGAACATCCTAAAAGATCAAAATTATTGTGATCATCCTACAGGGGTAACTTGGCACCATAAAGAAGTAAAGGAATTATGTTCCTTTTAAAAACTCTACTTATAAGAAAAACTTAAAGTTTCTCCACACTGGGCATTGAGCCATACTAGACCATTTACTGATCATTTAAGGTGATGTCTTCTGTCAACATGTCTTCCAAGACAATGCACTGTGGTAAAAATCATATCAAGTCATAACTACCAACCAGTCTTACACTTATCAAAGACTAGTCTTTTTGTTTTTTTTGTGTTAGCCATTTTTACCTTTTTCTTGCCCAGCCGGCAAGATATTCCCCTATAGTAATTACTCCACTGTCCTTTTTCTTCATCTGTCCAATAGCTACGATTAGTTTCTGGGCAGATGTTACATAAAGAACAAATCACATCAGAGTAGCTACACAAGAACTATATTCGCATTTTAAACTAAGTAATTTTTGGAAAGAGTCAAACAATGGTTTATCAACTTTTCTTCATATCTTATCCTTAATGTTTAACCAACAGGTAACAGAAATTTCCTTAGCTAATGCAAATATCTGATAGAAATTATTTCATAGAGTAGAGTACATTTATATAATACTTTTCATAGGAAATTCTTAACACTGAAATCTTCAAGCATTCATTTGCCTGAATTTTCTTTTAGGATTGCAAAGAAGTAGGTGAGTTGATGGTACTCACATCATCCATCAGGACTCTACGGGCCAACTATCGGAAATATATTGTTTATCATAGAAAGTAAATACATGTAATGACAATGTAAGATCAAGCAGAGATCAAAGACTAAGGACCAGATGTATCATCACAGCCCTTTGCGATTCGGAAATAGCGATTTTTAAGAAATCGCTATTTCCGACTCGCAAAGTGGCATGTATCACATTTGCGATTCGGTAATAGCGATTTCGTAAAAATCGCAAATGCTATTACCGAATCATAAATTGCGATACCGGCCCCATTCGCAGCCAGAAATCACAATTTTGGAAATACAAAACCCCAGGGTGCTGGGGGCCTCAGGCCCCCTCTGCTGCACCCCAAAAAAAAATTGGGGACATGTAAGGTGCACACATGCCAAAAGGGCATGTGCGCTTTACATGTACAATTTAAAAATGCATTTTAAATGCATTTTTAAATTTTGCACATGGTTACCACCAAGTTCAACTTGGTGGTAGTTAGCGATTCCTTAATGCCCAATTCGCATTAAGGAATTGCTTCATACATGTGCTTAAGAAATCGCAAATAAAGATTCCTTATTTGTGATTTCTTATTTAGAGAATAGCAATTTGCCATTCTCTAAATGGGGGTCGCAACACTGCGAATGCCTTTCTTACATTCAGAAAGGTGATTTTGCATCCGCAAACGGCTGAATTTTGCAATTCACACCGTTTGCGAATGCAAAATTCTTTGATACATCTCGCCCTAAATTACATTTTTGGCACACATTGCTTTTGTGCTCTAACTTTTGCAGTGATTGTTAAATATAGTCTGTTCTGCTGAATTATTGTTTAGCATCATTTGCTGGAGTTGATTAGCAGTGACATATTTTGCTGTTGCTTTGTTAAAGAGCAAAGTTTAATTGTTTCATTTTTTAAAAACAAGTATGACTACCAAATTAATTTGCATGGGGGTCAATATTTATGCAAATTAAACACTGCAAAAATGTAGCATACAGTGACAGTAGTGCTAAGGTAGAATTTGGTGGAGACCACAATGCAGTACACAAGTAAAGAAGTGATCACATGCACTAACAAGAAGTGAACTAACAAGAGTGAGTGTATATCATTCGGTTTGAAGCAAAAAATCGAACTAATGTTTGAGAGATAATTTCTTAAAGGTGGCCAAAACCTACTTGTAATGGCCAGGAAATAAAGAGCAGCTTACAGAAGGGCATTTGTTATTTTTAGGTATCCAAAATTCACTGCTACACTAATCACCACAGATGAGTGGAGATAAAGTTATAGGTTTTTGCTTATGGTGGTAACAAGTACTGGATTGGTAAATTCGGCTAATGCAAAATTCAAAAGGTATGGGACATCTTTCTTTCATATTATGTTTTATAGCTGCCCATATTGGAATGGGTCCCTTAAGTCTTATGGGCTCATTATGAGTTTGGCAGTCTGACAGTCATACCGACGGCATCACCCCCAGTCGTATTACAATGCTTCTACCTGGCTGACCGGCAGAAACATTGTATTATGACGTTTCTGCCGGTCAGTCCTGTGGAAACAGTGCCCTTAAGGGAGCCGAGGCCAATGCCGTCGCGCAACAGCACCGTCGGAATATGCATGGTCTGCGAGGCAGACAGTGCACATTCAGAGGGTGCTGACAGCGGAGCCCCTTCACTGCCCATGTCATGGGTATGGGCAGTGCAGGGGGGCCCCTGTGGCCCCCAGCACTGGCTTTCTGCCAGCTCTTCCATGACGATTCAACCTCCATGAAAAGGCTGGCAAAAAGTGGACTCATGATCAGCACGGCGGTGCTGCCGTGGGCATCATTATGGCTGACCACAATTCTGACCACTGAAACCCTGTCAGGATCTGTGAGGAATACGGTGGTCTGACTACCATTGCAAGTTTGACGGTTGTAGGCCTGCCAAACTCGTAATGAGTCCCTTAGTCCTTGGAAGACACACACCAGCATGCGCTGATGGAGACAACAGGATGTCATGATGAGAACTAACGATCACTGGGAGGAAAATCATTACACCACTCCATTCAGGTTGTGCAAAAGGCCGCTTACATTGGGAGCTAGCTGGACTATCTCAACATCCTTCTGCTGAGCCGCACAAGCTATTATGTTAGGAGCAAGTTGGGATATCTCAACATCCTTCTGCTGAGCCACACAAGCTGTTATGTTCTAAACATCATCTTAACATTTAATGCTAACCCTTTCCCATTCCCTTGACAGTTTCCCATTTCAACATACTCATTCCCATTTGCCACAAAAAATTATGACCCTAAACAACCCTTATGATTTTTCTGACATGTACCCCACCACCACATCTGGCTGTGGCTATTTCACCCATAACTTCCACATTGTTGACAACAGCTGGCCCCAATTCATTTCTCGCAACTTATAGCAATGTATTATTGCATTTTCACAATCCACCTGGTGCCCATAAACTTTCTTCTCATCATGCACCCTAGACCATTTCAATATTGAATGCCTAAATTTCCAAATCTCCCACTTCCTACCGTACTTGTCTTCTGCACCAGCAATAGGAAAGCATTGCCATTAATACCTACCTCCATTTCTGACAGTCCCTGACTTCACATATCCCCACATGCAACCTATTTTCCCCCTCCCCAATCCTTCCAACCGATCCACACCCAAACCAACTTGAAATCCTTCTGTTGCTGTACCTATCCTAAATATTTGCTGAATTTCCTCTCATTCCACCCACCACCTGTCAAACATTTTTCCAACACTCCTGAGTCTTGCCTTTTCATGACATTTAAGCCATCTGTATGCATGAACAATGATCCTGCCACCCATACCCTTACAGTCCAGAACCGATCAATCTTTCTTAATGGGCAAATGCCTTCTCCCACACTATACTCCCCTTGCCTTTGTGATCTGCCTTGCTGACTGTAGACTAAACACTGCTCTAGTGGCCAATCTCACCACATCCTGTCAGGGTCTGCACGTCTCTTACCGCTGTTCGCTGAAGTACTCAAAAGGATGCCTGGTTTCTTACTGTTTCTGGATTGGCCAAGATAAGGGTGGCCCCTTCCAGTAGCCACGGTGCCGCTGACTAGAAAATGCCAGGGCAGACCCTACCCTCCAAAAGGAATCCCAGAGGAAAAACCCAAGTTATGGGAAAAAAAACCTCTACCACAGGAACCCCTGAAAAAGGAATTAGGGGCTTGAGTGGACTATGTTTCTGGGCCCGAGTGCAACAAGATAGGACAATTCAGGATGGGGAGTGAGTAGCAACAGATTGACATGATCAACTTTTTCATAAAACAGTTTGAGAAAGGGTTGCACTGGTAAGATGGAGGGAATTGTGTTTTATGAAAAATTGAGAATATTCGGAGGACAGTCCAGAGAGAGGGGTAATAAGAGAAAAGGTTTGGAGAGAACAGTCATGACAAATGTTTTGACGGTTTTAGTGGTCCAGGTGTGATCTGCATGCGCATCTCTAGAGGAAGGGTGGTCTTCATGGTATTATTCTTCAGGGCACTTTGATTATTGAGAAGGTGGGTGCAAAGAGAAGAAAGGGCTCGCAAATTTCCACAATGCCACACTCTTCTCGGGGAACTTCTGACATATTATACATGGGAATGTGGTGAAAACTTCCATCTATGTATCTATGTTAACTGGTACTTTCGGATGTTTGGCCAGTTCTCTCTCTTCTGCCTTGGTGCCCCTGTGTCATGTGAGCTCCCTGTGCAATAGTTTCAAGATGTCAATATATTAATTTGTCCAATTTTTAATTTTTATGTTTGGTGCTCATCAAGGGGGGACAGTTGCATTTATCTCTCATTTCACCATTCCGCTTTGCCCTTATCCCATGCCTCTTCACCTGCCTATTTTCTGCAGAATACTACGTTCTGCCTGTTCTTGGGGTCCCTGTCCTCTGTGTTCATACCCCCAGCCACACTCACTTCCTTTGTGTATCCCGCTATATAGCCCACCTGTCTCCCCAGTTGACCCAGTAATTCCCTCACACTTAAAGTACAGTTCCCCCAAGTCTTCTTTGGCTCGATGACCTCCCAAGACATTTTCTCTGTCTGGCTCCTGTCTTCCATCATTCAAGCCAAACATTGTCATTTTCTCCTGCCATCGCCCATCTTTCTGTTTCCTGAACTTCCACTTCCTCCAAGAACGTTTCTTGCTCCGTTCTACCTTCTGGCGACGTCTGAGCAGACACGCTTTTTTTGCTTGCCTCTGGTCTTGGATCAGGGGGCTCACATGAGAATGCTACCCCTTAGAATAGTGACCCTGTACAGAGACCCATGCCATTCAGATTTCAGAATTTCACATTGTACTCTCACATCTAGTCCCAACTGTAGCTGGGTCCAAGGAGGTCCCCTGACCCTGCATTTCTTTGCTCTGCCTGGTTATTGTACCCAGGTCCCCCTGATGCAGGGCCATCATAGTACTTCACACTACTCCAAACCCTGCCACCTTCACTCTGGACGATGCTCTGAGGATCTGCCTTTGCTGCTGTTTCCAAATAGTACACCCTTTGTGGCTACACTGCCCTCCTGTCTCTGGACACCCTTCCTACAGGGGCATGTTGTAGGTTGGGAGCACCCTAGTCCAGTTCACTGCCCATCTGGTAAGCACACACTCTCTCATGGGTCTATCCCATGTGTCCAATGCTGCTACTGTTCTTTGGGTGGGTACAAGCAATAATTGCAACTGCCCCTCATGCTTATGTATCCCTCCTTGGCCTTGGTGTTACTATGGCCGCTGTTGGATGCGGTTGTAGTGCATGGGGCAACCTTTCAGCTGTTCTCAGCAGCTCAATCGCATGCTCTGGGTCTTCCTGGGATGGAGCAGTGTTGTCCAACATCTTTCCATGGAAAAACTGCACCCTTTGGCACAATGACACAATAAGGAGACTCTTGTGGCACTTCTGTACAAACTCTTCCAACAAGCGAGGTGGGGAATAAATATGTAGATTTATTCAGTAAGTGCCTCACAAACAGAGCACGGCTATCCCTTGGCCAGTATAACACCAACTGCCTTCTTAGGAATGCCAGCTCCCTTACTGGAACCTAAAATGCAGAATGCTTCTGCACCCTACGTTCAAACACCATATCTTCACATTGACCTTGCGACCACCCGCATCATTGCTCTCCTCTTTTCAGCCTTTCTAAACCTCCATGGAGATGAGAGAGTTACCTGCCCCTCCCCCTGAGCCCACATTGTGATCAGCTATCAGCTCTGACTGCACAATCCAGACACTATGCCAGTCTCTGCACCATGTCAGATCACAACAGAATAAAGAGATTTACTTTGATTTTTGTGTAAACTGGATCTTGGTTTCTGTTTTCAGTTTGACACAACTGATCAGTAAATGCTGAAGCATATACTTGGAAAGAACATATTCCAAGTGTTTCAGATCAGTCTGTGGATACTTTAAACTTCCCATTTAGCTGTTCTGTTTGTAGATATTGCTTGGACGGTGGTTTGATTACAGAGTGTGCAAGAATGTATGCATGAACCTGGTTAATCACTAATTGATTAAAACCTGCATTGCTACTAGCATTTTCAATTTGCTAAAGTTAACCTGCGGCTACAAAGCAACGTTCTGTATGTTTTGGGCCACAATAATGATGTGACGGATTCACTGAATCAGACTTTTATGACACCGAATGCCCTGATGAAACTACTGAGCTTTAACAATATATTATCCTATAAGATAAACTCAGTTCAAACATATTTGACAGATGATTAACTAGTATTATAGTATCAACCTCCATGGGAGCCAGACTCCAAACCAGACACCAAGCACTCCATGCTTTTTGTACACCATTATACCTTTTCCTAGTTTCTGATACCCAAACTTCTCTGAACAAACCTGCAGCCTCCTTTATAAAGCCATCGAAGTTTCTGAGTACCCTGACATCCTCCACACAAGACTATCCAATACTCCAATTTTTAATACAGTGTGATCTTCAATCTCAAATTCTTCTAAAAGGCCTCCCATCATCAGATTTAAAAAAACAAAAAAGATCATCTGAACTTAAAACGTGGAAAAGTACTGCCAGTTCTGGTACATCTAGTAACCCAGGTTGGTACCCCAAAATAGAGTCACCAGCACTATCTGGCTTTCCAGTCTCCTTGCCATGATCAACACTGTTGAAATCATTATGAAAGGAAAAATGCATAACTTCTCTTTCCACTTCACTCGCTTTGAAAACAGCAGTCACTGACCTCTGTATGTTTGTAAAACACCAAGGTGCTGATGAAAGCCCAAATGGCATATTCATAAGCCTGTGAAATTGAACTACCCAGCAAAACACTAAGGCCCTCATTACAACCTTGGCGGTAAATGCCACCTACCGCCATGCTGACAGCCGCCAACATATCGGGATCGCAGTGGTATACCGCTGTGGGTATTATGACCGCACAGAGAAATCCACCATTATACAGACACACACACAAGTCTGCCAGACCACAGGTCAGTGATAAAATGGCAGTACCAAAGCCCACACCGTTATGCCAACAGGAATATGCCCACAGTACCAGGGCCACGAATCACCACAGCGGTCTTTCAACCGCAATAAACCATTGGCGGTACACACCGCCGTGCTTCAAATACACACACACATACAAAACTACACCACATTGTAAAATTCAAAATACACACACATGATACACATACACACCACACCCACACACCCACACCACTATAAAATACACACCCACATTACCCACAACCCTTTCAACAAAAAAAAAGAGTGCGAACAGAGAGAGAGAGACAAGCCAGGAGCTCCCTCTCAATCTGAGCCACAGAACACCATCACCCATACACCATCCACGCACCTCACACCACACACCACAGCACAGCACCCCACACATTCTCATACATACCACTCACACTACATCCATGGCACCCCAAAGACACCCCCGCTTTTCAGAGGAGGAGTTAAGGGTCATGGTGGAGGAAATCATCCGGGTAGAGCCACAGCTATTCAGATCACAGGTGCAGCACATGTCCATTGCAAGGAAGATGGAGCTATGGCGGAGAGTCGTGGACAGGGCCAACGCCGTGGGATAGCACCCAAGAACAAGGGATGACATCAGGAAGAGGTGGAATGACCGACGGGGAAGGTGCGTTCTGTGGTAGCAAGACACCAGGTAGCTGTACAGAGAACTGGCGGTGGACCCCCACCTCCTCCCCCACAACAAACAACATGGGAGGAGCAAGCCTTGGCAATAATGCATCCTGAGAGCCTTGCAGGAGTAGCAGGAGCCTGGACTCTGGTAAGTCAAATCTTTACTACTATATCCCCCACACTACCTGCATCCCATCACAAACCCCTACCCTCACCCCCATCACTCCACCAACTCACAAATACCCCACTATCACAACCCACACATCCCAATACCAAGCCCTGCATGCAACACCAATGCATGGACACCCAGGACAGACCTGCATGGACACCCATCACTAAAGCATGTCCATTAGAGAGAATCACCTAGCCCACAAAATCACCATGCACACAAGGCAAAGCTGACAGGGCAATCACAACCATACAGGGAAACACACCCATGCACAAGATGGCACACTCAGATACAAAACACTGCATTTTCATCCCCAAAGGACCCCCACTCAACGGAGAGGAGGTGCCACCAACATCCAGTCCCCACACAGAAGAGGCTCACAGTGATAATAGCAGCTCTGCACGCCTGGATTACGATGACCAACCGGGCCCATCAGGGTCCTCTGGACAGTCCGTTACCCTGCCACAGTCCCATACCACCACAGAGCCTCCCCCCTCACAAAACACCACCACAGCACCCACCCAGTGGGCTCATACCACTGTCCCCAGGACACGTCAATCAGCAGTGTGTCCACCACTACAGGGACCCCAGGCAACCCCACAAACCCATGAAAATTAGGGACCTGGGGTCAGTGGCAGTGGGCACACGGTTCAGGGGAAAGAGACATGGGACAACAGGGAGGCTGGGAGGAATGATGTGCAACTGGGGGAGGACAGGCCCAGGGAACTGACTCTCCACAAGATACTCACCAACATCCTGGGAGCATACCACCATTCCCAAGAGACCATGGGCCAGATACTGGCCAAGTTGCAGGACACCCAGTGTCTGCAGGAAGGACAGTACCTGGGGATCAGGGAAGACCTCAAAGACATCCACACCATCCTGGTCACCATTGCAGGGGTGCTGGCTGACATGGCCAACACCATGCGAGAGGCAGTGGCACAATAACGGGCCCCTGACACTAGCCACACTGATGAACAGCCCTCCAGATGCTCTGGCGCTAGTGGAATGGAGGCTCCTCCACTGGAACAACACGCCACCAGCACCCCACCCCCTGCAGAAGGAGTACCACCCCGCAAACGGTCCCTGCGATCCAGACAGAAGCCAGAGAACATTGTCAAGGCTCCCACCAGGAAATAGGACTCTCCTGATTGTCACCCTTCTGTCCCACTCTGTCACCCTGTCCACCTTGAACTGCCATTGCTCCCCTTCCTATGTCCCATTGGACAATGCATCTGTGATACCAAGAGACTGGACTTTACCCTGGACTTTCCTCCACCATCACCCCAGCCCATTCCACATCCCCCTCTACTTATTCCACTTCAATAAACACCTGTGGAAGAAATACAAATCTGGAATCTGTCAATTGATTAAAATATGTATTAGTACAACATTCTGAAAACATTGCAAATCTTATGTACAGTTATATATACATTGGTATGACCTGTAGTAGGCAGCAGTAAACATACCAGGAGCCAGAGTGGGTTACAGAGATCTGAAAATAGAGATGCCAAAGGGTACAGTAAGTGGCCAAAGACACAGGAACATCATGCTGCCATGTACAATGTCCAACAGAAAACTGAAAAGAAAAGTGAAGTTACAGTGTCTTACGTGTGTGTCACTGGAAGTACTGCTGTATGATATTACTTCTGTTGTCCACATCTTCTTCCTCTGCCTCTTCTTCCTCACTGTCCACAGGCTCCACCGCTGCCACAAGGCCATCTCCAGGCTCATACTCTTGCAGAAAAGGCACCTGGCGTCTCAAGGTCAGGTTGTGCAACATGCAAAGATGATCTGGCACACCTTCTTAGGTGAGTAGTACAGGGATCCACCTGTCAAATGGATGTACCGGAGGTCGAAGGTTCTCTCAATAATCCTCCTTTTTCTCCCATGTGCCTCATTGTAACATTCCTCTGCCCTTGTCCTGGGATCCCTCACTGGGGCCAGTAGCCGTGAGAGGTTGGGGTAACCAGAGTCACCTGAAAATATTGAGGGACAACTGTTAGACACACCCTAAGCCTTAACGACAACCTCATACCCAGACACCACATATACTGGGTGGGGACCTTGGGCTCACCTATTAGCCACACCCGGTGCCTCTGGAGTTGATGCAAAACATATGGGATGCTGCTATTCCTCAAGATAAAGGCGTCATGCACAGAGCCAGGATACTTGGCATTCACATGGGTGATGTACCGGTCAGCCAAACACACCATCTGCACATTCATAGAGTGATAGCTTTTTCTATTCCTGAATACCTGTTCTGGTATCTGGTGCCCTGATGCTACATGTGTACCATCAATGGCACCAATGATGTTGGGGCTATGTCCCAGGGCATAAAAGTCAGCTTTCACTATGGCCAAATCCTCCACCTGGGGGAATACGATGTAGCTGTGCATGTGTTTCAGCAGGGCAGACAACACTCTGGTCAACACGTTGGAGAACATTGGCTGAGACATCCTTGATGCCATGGCCACTGTTGTTTGGAAGGGACCACTTGCCAGTAAATGAAGCACTGACAGTACCTGCACTAGAGAGGGGATACCTGTGGGCTGGCGGAAAGCTGACATCAGGTCTGGCTCCAATTGGGCACCCAGGTCTTGGATCGTGGCCCGATCAAGTCTGTAGGTTAGGATAATGTGTCTGTCCTCTATTGTCGCAAGGTCCACCAGGGGTCTGTACACTGGAGGATGTCTCCATCTCATATTCATCCTCAGCAGTTGAAGCCTAGGGAGGAAAACGGTGAGCAGAGAGTCATATTCACACATCAATTGTAATAATGATGTATCTCTTCATTTACAGAATCAGTATGTGAATCAGAGAGTCAGTTGATGTGCTAATGTCTGCTGTGACACAGTTAGGTGCATTGACCTATGCCCCACTGAAATGACGGCTGCCTGACCTCTGAGGAGAGACAAGTGGAAATGAGGTAATTCCGCTGGCGTTGCGTGCCGTTGCGGTAGGCGGTCGATGACCGCCAGGCAACTTCGCATTGGTTGTCATTGGGCCCTATGGGTTCCAGGAGCCAATGGCGATGTACGCCGACGGTGACGGTATGCACCGCTGTTGACGTGACCGCCATTTTCTTTCTGTTCACTCACTTGCTACCTGACCTTCAACAGGAGAGGACCTACACTGCAAGTATTGCTGTGACCTGTGCCTGGAAGCGACAGTGGCTCATGTGTCTGGGGAAAGGGCCCTTGCCTTCACTGCGGAGGAGTTGAAGAAACTGGTGGATGGAGTCCTAACCCAGTACTGTTTACGCTATGGTCCTCCAGACCAACAGGTGAGTACACTGTGAGCACGATGCATGGGGCATGAATGCATGGAGTGCTGTGTGTGTAAACCTCGTGTAAGAGGGGAGTGGCTGAGGGGTCCTGGGCAGAGTGTTGCCTGTATCGTGGTCAATGTATGTGCGTTAGTGGATGGGAGGGATATGGTGGCCCATGAGTGTGACCGTGCGGATGGTATTACTAATCCCTTTTCTGCTGTATTTTTCCTGCAGGTCAGCGCCCATCAGAAAAAGGGTATTTGGCGTGCCATCGCAAAGGAGGTGCCGACCCTGGGGGTCTTTGACAGGCAGAGCACCCACTGCTGCAAACGGTGGGAGGACCTGCGCCGCTGGGCAAGGAAGATGGCTGAGGCTGGCCTCCAAACGAGGAAGGGGTGCCCGTCCTACCCTGACCTCCCTGATGTTGGATGAGCGCTTGAGGGCATCACAGCAGCCACAAGAGGATGAGTACAAATTCAGATTCATAAGTTGGCGCGCATTAAGATTTTACCTGGGTGGGGGATGTGGACTGTGGGTGCCCCTAAGCCAGGGCAAACATGGAAGGGTAGGTCCCTTGTTGGGCAGGATCAGAAGCACTCCAAACCCAATGATGTTTGTGGGCATCTACTACTGGGCAGGGTCCTGTGGGTTTCAGCTGTGCAGTGGAAGGCGTTAAGCGCTGTCCCCCATGGGCTGGTGACTAGCATTGTAACTGGTGGTGCATGGCCTAGTGCAAAGGCCGGCTCCCTGTGTGTTGTGTACGCCAACGGTAGTGTTGTTGCTAGCACTGACCAAGTGTATCTTCTGTCTTTTCCCCCCTTTTTGTTTTGTCACCCTGTCCATGTGTGCATTAGCATCATCTGGCGGAGGAGCAGAGGCACTGGCGATGGAGGGAGCTATATCCCACATGGGCATGGAGGCTGAATCCACCAGGGGTGAGGGTACCAGTGGGACGGAGGGCGAGTGGAGCACCACGACGGAGACATAAAGGGACACTACAGAAAGCGACTCCTCCTCCGATGGAAGCTCCCTGGCATTGGCGGACACCTCTGTCCCCACCCCAACAACAGGTACAGCCGCAACCCCCGTACCAGCTCCGCCCTCCCAGCAACCCCTTAGCGTGTTTCCCGTGCCCGCTCACCCAGGAGGGTGGGCATCTCCTTCGCTCCAGGCAGTTCAGGCCCTGCCCCAGTCAGTCCTGCTGCCCTCAGTGAGGAGGCTATTGACCTCCTGAGATCCCTCACTGTTGGGCAGTCAACCATTCTGAATGCCATCCAGGGTGTCAAGGGGCATTTGCAACAAACAAATGCATACCTGGAGGGCATTCACTCTGGTGTGGCAGCCCAACAGAGAACATTTCAGGCTCTGGCCTCAGCACTGATGGCAGCCATTGTCCCTCTCTCTAGCCTTCCCCCTCCAACTTCCTCTACCCAGTCCCAATCCCCTCACCCCCAGCCTATCCCAAGCACACCTTCAGACCAGCAGTCACACAAATCAGCACACAAAAGTGGCTCAGGCAAACACAAGCACCACACTTCATCTCACAGGCACTCACGCAAGCGCCATCCCCATGCAGACACACCAACAGCCACAGCCTCCACTGTGTCCCCCTCCTCCTCCTCATTCACCTCCCTGCTAGTAGCGTCTCTACTCACACCTGCATGCACTACATCCTCATCCACTACCTCCATCACAAGCACGCCCATCACTACACACCCCTCACTGGCAGTCACCACCCCCACATCCATGCACACGTCCCTTGTGTCCTCTCCCACTGTGTCTGTGACACCTCCTCCCAAAGTACACAAATGCAAGCACACACACACCCAACAGCCATCCACCTCACAACAGCATCCAGCTCATGCACCTACACCCAAACACAGCAGACTGACATCTCCTACAACCACTCCTCTTCCTCCACTTCCAAACCTTCACCCTCTTCCCACCCCAATGTCCCTAAGAAGCTTTTCCTAGCCAACATTGACCTGTTACCTACCCCTTCCCCATCCTTCCCCCATGGGCCAGGGTGGCCAAGACCCAGCCCAGCACCTCAGCCACCAAGTCCATGTCCGCTGTGGTTACTGCAGCTATCAGAGGCTTAAAGGGGGCACCCGACAGGCCGGCCAGTGTGCCACCAACCCCTGCAAGGCAAAGAACATTCCGCCACCTGGCAAGGTGAAGAAGGGGACAGCATCCAGTAAGGGGAAGGAGCAACAACCACCCAGCAAAGCCACTTCAAAGACTCCAGCTGCCAGACACCACCATCTGCCAAGGGCAGGAAGGGGCACAAAACACCAGCCAAGGCACTTCAACCATCCGAACCTGCAGATGAAGGCCTAGTGGCTACCAGCACAACCCCCAGCACTGCCACCTACACAACAGCCAGCACCACCACCTGCACTGCCAAGCACCACTACTGTCAGCAGCAGCAGCCCCAGTGGGCAGCTGTCCGAGGCTGCAGAAGAAGGGCTGGAGCCTCCCCCCAGCACTGGCAGCACCAGCACCTCCACCGCGGCCAGAACCGCCACCTGCACTGCCGCAATCACCGCCGCAAGCACCACCACCCGCACCACTGAAAGTGGCACCACTGTCAGTAGCAGCAGCCCCAGTTGGAAGCTGTCCGAGGCTGCAGGAGAAGGGCTGTATCCTCCCCCCACCACTGGCAACATCGGCACCTCCACCGTGGCCAGCACCGCCACCTGCACTGCCGCAAGCACCACTACCTGCACCGCTGAAAGTGGCACCACTGCCAGCAGCCCCAGTGGGCAGCCGTCTGAGGCTGCAGGGGAAGGGCTGGATTCTCCCACCACCACTGGCAGCACTGCCACTACCACCACTGTGTAGCTGTAGCTGCCGGCGGACTGTAGCCCTGCCTCCATGCACTATCATGCATCCTGACCACTGCAAATCTCCTGGGTCTGACACCCAGGTGAGGGACTGTGACCTGGCACCCCCCACGTGCTGCATCACTGGGCACAAAGCCCCCTCCGGGACCAGAGGAGACATGCATCCACTCTCCGCATCCTTCCCAGGATGAAGCACACTGGGCACAAACCCCCCTCCAGAACCAGTGGAGAAAGGCATCCACTCACCGCATTCTTCCCAGGATGAAGAACACTGGGCACAATGCCCCCTCCATAACCAGTGGAGAAAGGCATCCACTCACTGCATCCTTCCCAGGATGAAGCACACTGGGCACAATGCCCCCTCCAGAACCAGTGGAGAAAGGCATCCACTCACCACATTCTTCCCAGGATGAAGCACTCTGGGCACAATGCCCCCTCCATAACCAGTGGAGAAAGGCATCCATTCACCGCATCCTTCCCAGGATGAAGCACACTGGGCACAATGCCCCCTCCAGAACCAGTGGCCAAAGGCATCAACTCACCGCATCCTTCCCAGGATGAAGCACACTGGGCACAATGCCCCCTCCAGAACCAGTGGAGAAGCCACCCACTTGAGAGACTGTGGCCTTGCACTCCCCAGGACGAAGCAGTGGGCAAACCACCCACTTGAGAGACTGTGGCCTTGCACTGCCCAGGACTAAGCAGTGGGCATGGAGCCCCCTCCAGGTGCAGTGGCGTTGTATCATCTCCCGGCTGAGGTGCCCCCCCCTTCCCTGTCCCACAGAGGTGCCTGTGTTTTTTCGACCTGATGCTCCTGCAGTGGTCTCTCCGTTTTGAGGCAGGAGTCAAGTTTAAGCTTGGCCTATGTGTTATGGCTCCGTAGGCCACAGACTATTTTTGTGTGGACCTTGTCCCTCATTTTGTATATATTGTATATATTGTACATACTTTTTATTTATTTATGAACATATTTCTCTAGAATTCTAATATTACACTAATTTGACTCAATTCCGTTTGTCCTTGCGTTATTCCAGAGGGTTACGGGGTGTGTATGTAACGTTGTTGCATGTGTTTGTGTGTATGGTGTTGGGAGTGAGGGTGGGGTGGGGGGGTGGGGATGTTGCGTGTTGCGTGTGTCACTCTTTTTTCCTACCCACCTCTCCTGTCTACTAGGTGCTGTACTCACCGTGATCGTCGTCACCGGCATTGGTGTTCCTTATATATGAGAAGATGCACCAGCATGGGCAGAACGTGCAGTTCGGCCTCTATGGCGTCCTGGTTCTTCGTTGAGTGTCGAGAGGTGACTGGTTTCCCTTCCAAGTACTGTTTCTGTTGTGCTTTTGATAGCGTTGGTACCACCCCGAAAAAGCTGGCGGATGGGCGTGTTGTAATGGGGTGGGTGGTACATTGTCTTCCTCCTGCCTGTTGGTGGTGACCGCCGCGGTGTTTGTTGCTACCTCCGTGGCAGTCGGAGTGTTAAAGTGGCTGTATGTGTTGGCGGTTTCCGCTGTGGTCATGATCCCATTTTTTTTACCGCCGGCCTGTAGGCGGTATTACCGCCGCTTTAACACAGACCGCCAGGGTTGTAATGAGGGCCTAAATATCTTTGGGTTAATTACACTCCTGCAGTAGTGAAATACACATCTTTCAGACCCAGTTTCACTAACCAATCCTGCTGCTGTAATCTAACTTATGAAAGGTAAGTAATGGGCTGATTTTAAGTAACCACAAGCATCTTGAAAATGCTTCTGCTGTGTGGTGTTAATACTGGGAGAGAATGAAAGTCCCAAATAGGTGACAGCACATCCCAATATTTACTACAGGTTATGTTTTTTTTCCTGACTGACGCCATAACAGATGCAGTGCTCTTCTGCCATTTCTACACATACTACATTTGTGGGGTTCTTTCTTTCTTTCTTTCTTTCCTTCTTTCTTTCTTTCCTTCTTTCTTTCTTTCTTTCTTTCTTTCTTTCTTTCTTTCTTTCTTTCTTTCTTTCTTTCTTCATACAGGTCTACCCAATGATATGGGTTACAGGACTACTCTTGGAAACCCATAGAGAGTCTCACTTAGGCGGTCATTACAACCCTGGCGGTCGGTGTTAAAGCGGCGGTAAGACCGCCAACAGGCCGACGGTAAAATAATTGGAATTACGACCGTGGCAGAAACTGCCAACAAAGACAGCCACTTTAACACTCTGACCACCACGGCGGTACAAACGAACAGCTTGGCGGTCACCGCCAACAGACAGGCGGAGGACAAAGTACCGCCCACAGTATCACAACCTACCAAATCGCCACCTTTTCTGGGGCGGATTCACCGCGGATAAAAACACGGCGGAAACAGGACTTTGAAGGGAAAACACACACCTCTACACACCCTACGAGGAACCAGGACACCATGGAGCCGGAACTCCAAATTCTCCCTGCGATAGTCTTCCTGCTCCTCTACCTGGAGCACGAATGCCGGCGGCGAAGACCACAGTGAGTACTGCACCTACGACACAGGGGAGGGGGGAAAGAAAAAACAGGGACACACACATGCAACACCCCCACCCCCACCCACTACAACACACACTAATACATATTTATACAATATAGTTACACCCCCAACCCCCCGAAAGAATGCAAAGACAAAAGGAAATGAGTGTAACCAATGTAATATATTAAAATCAAGAATGCAAATATATATACATACACCCCACAAGCAAAATATACACCAAGCTTAGTAGTCCAGGTAGTGCTCCAATGAAGTCCATGGAACACTGGGCCCACACAGTGTGGGCCACATGCCGACTGTTCAATCCTGGGGAGTGCTAAGCCACAGTCTCTCAAGTCTCTACAGTGGGTCGATTGCCCACTGTTCCATCCTGGGGAGTGCAAAGCCACAGTCTCTCAAGTCTCTACAGTGGGTGGGTTGCCCACTACCATATCCTGGGGAGTGCAAAGCCACAGTCTCTCAAGTCTCTACAGTGGGTGGGTTGCCCACCGCCATATCCTGGGGAGTGCAAATCCACAGTCTCTCAAGTCTCTACAGTGGGTGGGTTGCCCACTGTTCAAACCTGGGGAGTGCAAAGCCACAGTTTCTCAAGTTTCTACAGTGGGTGGGTTGCCCACTGCCATATCCTGGGGAGTGCAAAGCCACAGTCTCTCAAGTCTCTACAGTGGGTGGGTTGCCCACTGCCATATCCTGGGGAGTGCAAAGCCACAGTCTCTCAAGTCTCTGCAGTGGGTAGGTTTCCCACTGTTCAGTCCTGGGGAGCGCAAAGCCACAGTCTCTCAAGTCTCTACAGTGGGTGAGTTGCCCACTGTACAATCCTGGGGAGTGCAAAGCCAGAGTCTCTCAAGTGGATGACAGTCTCTACTGGTTCTGGAGGGGGCATGGTGCCCAGAGTGCTTCATCCTGCTAAGGAAGCGGTAGTGGATGTATCTCTCCACTGGTTCTGGAGGGGGCATGGTGGCCAGAGTGCTTCATCCTGCTGAGGATAGAGGTAGTGGATGTATCTCTCCACTGGTTCTTGAGGGGGCATGGTGCCCAGAGTGCTTCATCCTGCTCATGACGGACTCAGTAGCGTCAGTGCCCTTGGCGCTCATGGGCCAGCGGTGCTTGAGGCGGCAGTGCCCTGTCCAATGGTGCTTGAGGCGGCGGTGCCCTGTTCCGCGGTGCTTGGAGCGGCGTTGTCCTGTTCAGCGGTGCTTGAGGCGGCGTTGCCCTGTTCAGCGGTGCTTGAGGCGGCGTTGCCCTGTTCAGCGGTGCTTGAGGCGGAGGTGCCCTGTTCAGAGGTGCTTGGAGCGGTGTAGCCCTGTTCAGCGGTGCTTGAGGCGGCGGTGCCCTGTTCAGCGGTGCTTGAGGCGGCCGTGCCCTGTTCAGCGGTGCTTGGAGCGGTGTTGCCCTGTTCAGTGGTGCTTTAGGCGGCGGTGCCCTGTTCAGTGGTGCTTGAGGCGGCGGTGCCCTGTTCAGCGGTGCTTGGAGCGGAGGTGCCCTGTTCAGTGGTCCTTCAGGCGGCGGTGCCCTGTTCAGCGGTGCTTGAGGTGGCAGTGCCCTGTTCAGCGGTGTTTGGAGCGGCGGTGCCCTGTTCAGCGGTGGTTGAGGTGGCGGTGCCCTGTTCAGCGGTGCTTGGAGTGGCGGTGCCCTGTTCAGCGGTGCTTGGAGCGGCGGTGCCCTGTTCAGCCCTGCGTGAGGCGGCGGTGCCCTGTTCAGCGGTGCTTGAGGTGGCGGGCTCCTTTGCAGTGACTCAACTGCTCCCTGTCCCAGCGGGGCTTATGCTGGCGGTCCTCTCTGTCCCAGCGGGGCTTGTGCTGGCGGTCCTCTCTAGCCCAGCGGGGCTTGTGCTGGCGGTCCTCTCTGTCCCAGCGGGGCTTGTGCTGGCGGTCCTCTCTCTCCCAGCGGGGCTTGTGCTGGCAGTACTTTCTAGCCCAGCGGGGCTTGTGCTGGCGGTCCTCTCTAGCCCAGCGGGGCTTGTGCTGGCAGTCCTCTCTGTCCCAGTGGGGCTTGTGCTGGCGGTCCTCTCTAGCCCGCGGGGCTTGTGCTAGCGGTCCTCTCTGTCCCAGTGGGGCTTGTGCTGGCGGTCCTCTCTGTCCCAGCGGGGATGATGGCTGTGGCCTCCTGTGCAGCGGGGATGATGGCGGTGGCTTCCTGGGCAGCGGGGATGATGGCGGTGGCATCCTTGGCAGCGGGGATGATTGCGGTGGGCTCCTGAGCAGCAGGGATAATTGCGGTGGGCTCCTGGGCAGCGGGGATGAGGATGGTCTCCTCCGCCGTGCTGCTCTTCTCAGACTTTCCTGGTTTCTTGTGGCCCTACCCCACCTTGGAAGGTGTCGCAGCTGACTCCACACTCCCACCGGGACCCCTGGGCGTGGCTTTGATGGCTGGAGTCTTCCCCCTTTCCCGCCAGGCACTGGCCAACTTTTGATGCTTTACAGGTAGGGGACTGTCCTTGCTGTGGCTCCGTGCCACACTGGCTGCCCTGGTGGCCGGTGCGCTCCAGATTCCGGTGACTACAGGCACCACTGGTCCCGGAGATGTTGTGGCTGAGGTGGTAGTTCGGGACCTAGGAGACGGACGGGGTGGGGGAGGTGTGGGAAAGAGGTCAAGGTTGGACAGGAAAAGTTTTTTGGAGACACTGGGACGGGTAGCTGGAGGGGGTTTGGGAGTGGAGGAAGAGGTTGTAGTTGTAGGAGGTGTTTGTTTGCTGACTTTGGGTGAAGATGCATGGGCTGGAGGCTGTCGTGAGGTGGATGGCTGTTGGGTGGGTGTGTGCCTGCGTTTGTGTATCTTGGTAGGTGGCGTCACAGACACACTGGGAGAGGACACAGGGGATGTGTGAATGGTAGTGGGGTGGTGACTGCACGTGAGCGGGGTGTGGTGGTGGGTGTGCTGGTGATGGCAGTAGTAGCTGTAGATGTAGTGCATGCAGGTGTGAGTGTAGACGAGACTGGGAGGGAGGAGGGAGACGAGGAGGAGGGGGACACAGTCGAGGCAGTGGATGTTGGTGGATCTGCATGTGTGTGATGCTTGCGTGAGTGCCTGTGGGATGTGTGGTGCTTATGTTTGCCAGAGCTTCCCTTGTGTGTTGATGTGTGTGCATGGTGGTCTGTAGGTGTGCTTGGGATAGGCTGGGGTACAAGGGGTTCGATCTGGGTGGAGGAAGTTAGAGGGGGGAGGCTAGAGACAGGGACAATGGCTGCCATCAGTGCTGAGGCCAGAGTCTGAAAAGCTCGCTGAAGGGCCGCCTGACCAGAATGAATGCCCTCCAGGAATGCATTTGTTTGTTGCAACTGCCTTTCTACACCCTGGATGGCATTCAAAATGGTAGACTGCCCAACAGTGAGGGACCTGAGAACAGCTGAGGTGCCTGGGGCGAAGGTGATACCTGCCCTCCTGGGTGAGCGGGCACAGGGCAAAGGCTGAGGGGCTGCTGGGAGGGCGGGGCTGGTAGGGGGGGTGGCGGCTGTACCTGTGGATGGGGGGCACAGATGTTGCTGCCACCACAATGGAACTCCCAATAGAGGACAAGTCCATGTCGCTGGTCTCAGCTCCTGTCCCCGCCGTGGAGCTCCCCTCGCCCTCTGTCCCACTGGTGAAGTCTGAGTCCGTAGTGTGGTCCTCCATGGCCATGTGGGATGCAGCTCCCTCGTGCTCCGGTGCCACTGTTCCTCCGCCTGATGATGCTAATGCACACAAGAACAGGGAGACCACAAAATGGGGGGGGACAGAAGAAAGACATGTTGAGTGCATGCATTACCGCTACCGTTGGCGGACACGACAGACACAGAAGCCCCCTGCACTACACCGCGCTCTTGGCCTCCACTGTTCAATCTCTGGGAAAAGGCCTACTAGGCTATGGACGACATCTGCACACATAGATGACTAGGTGTACTTGGCACTCTACAGAGGTGGGGTGGGGTGCCACATGGCCTGCCTTACGGAGGGACCTTGCCTACTAAACTCGCCCTGGACCAGGGAAACCCACAGCCCACCTCCCCCACCCAGACACTCCCACTGCGCGCTAAATCAGCAGGATGAGAATGTACACACACCCTTTTGGCTGATGTTATGCCCTTAAGCGGCCATCCAACTCCGGGTATGCCACGCCAGGATGCTGAACATCAGGGTGGTCATGGTGCGACGGGCACCCCTCCCACTTTGGGAGGCCATCCCCAGCTGAGCCTCCGCCGTCTTCTTGCTCCAGCGGCGAATGTCCTCCCGTCTTTTCCGGCAGTGGGTGCTCCGTCTGTGGTAAACCCCCAGGGTCCGGACGACCTTGGCGATGGCACACCAAATATATTTTTTCTGGTGGGCGCTGACCTACATGAATTGTACAGGGGGACGAGAAACTTATTACCAACTGCACCGTCACAGTCATTGGCCCCAATTCCTACTCTTGCCATGTGGCACATGCACTAACCGTTGTTTCATGCACGCCACAATATCCCCCCCCCTTCTTACATCCACCTCACTCCACACAGGCATAGCCCATACAGCATGCTCCCAGTGTACTTACCTGTTTGTCTGGAGGACCGTAGAGTAGCGTGTACTGGGGGAGGACCCCGTCCACGAGTTTCTCCAACTCCTCCGATGTGAAGAGAGGGGCCCTTTCCCCAGACACTCGAGCCATTGTCTCTTCCAGACCGAGGTCACAGCAGCACTTGCAGTGTAGGTCCTCACCTATCGAAGATCAGGTATTGAGTGATTGAACAGATAGAAAATGGCAGTCACGTCTGCAGCGGTGCGTACCGTCACTGCCAACGTACATCGTCATTTTCTCATGGGACCCATAGGGTTCAATGTTAACCAATGCAGCATTTTGCCGCGGTCTTCGACCGCCTACGCAACGGTGTACAACGCCAGCGTAGTTACCTCACATCCCATTGTCCCACTTTAGAGGTCAGGCAACCCCCATTTCAGGGGCCCAAATGTCTTCATTTTTAAATGCGTCACACATACCTATGCCTAGACTCAACACACATACAGGCCATTTTTTGGATTATGATTCGTGTTCTGTGTAAGCTGTGGGTACGTACCTCTGAGTTGGTTGACTCTGTGCTCGCTGTTGTCCTTCAAAGGCACCGTCCGCTGGGACATGTGAGGAGATGGCGGCATCCTCCGGTGTACCGACTGCTGGTGGACCTGTCCACAATGGAGGAAAGACGTGATCGTCACATACAGGTTTGACAGTGCCACAATCCATGAACTCTGTACCCAGTTGGAGCCAGACCTGATGTCAGCTATCCACCATCCCACAGGAATCCCCCTCAAGTGCAGGTGCTGTCAGTGCTCCATTTCCTTGCAAGAGGGTCATTTCAAACAACAGTGGCCATAGCATCAGGGATGTCCCAGCCTATGTTTTCCAACGTGTTGTCCAGAGTGTTGTCTGCCCTGCTGAAACACATGCGGAGCTACATCGTTTTCCCTCAGGTGGAGGATTTGCCTACAGTGAAAGGAGACTTCTGTGCCCTGGGACATATCCCCAACATCATAGGTGCCATTGATGGGACTCATGTGGCTTTGGTCCCCCCCCCCACAGGAGTGAACAGGTGTACAGAAACCAGAAGAGTTATCATTCGATGAATGTACAGATGGTATGTTTGGCCGACCAGTACATCTCCCATGTTGATGCCAAGTTCCCTGGCTCAGTGCATGACGCCTACATCCTGTGGAATAGCAGCATCCCTTATGTGATGGGTCAACTCCAGAGGCACCGTGTGTGGCTATCAGGTGAGCACCTGGAAGCAAGACAGTGGGAATGGTTGTCTGGGTCTGGGGTTATCCCTGCAGGTTAGTGTGTGTCTAACAGTTGTCCCTCGCCATTTGCAGGGGACTCTGGTTACCCCAACCTGTCATGGCTACTGACCCCAGTGAGGAATCCCAGGACAAGGGCAGAGGAACGCTACAATGAGGCCCATGGGCGAACACGTCAGATAATCGAGCGGACCTTTGGCCTCCTGAAGGCCAGGTTCAGGTGCCTCCATGTGACAGGTGGATCCCTATTCTACTCACCAAATAAGGAGTGCCAGATCATCGTGGCCTGCTGTATGCTTCACAACTTAGCTTTGCGACGACAGGTGCCTTTTCTGCAGGAGGATGGTCCAGGTGGCGGTGTTGTTGCAGCTGTGGAGCCTGTGGACAGTGAAGACGAGGAAACAGAAGAAGAAGACATGGCCAACAGGGACTCAGTGATCCAGCAATATTTCCAGTGAGACACAGGTAAGAATACAACCTGCCTACTACATGTACTGTAACACTACTACCTCTCTAATATCTGTTGTTTTCACCCAGTGTATGGTCACTGATTTGTCACTTTCCCTTACCATTTCACAGATGTGGGTCCCACAGTGTGACATCCGCTTTGATTCCTCATGGACTAGAGCTGTGTGACATAGGTATGCTGACATTACAAATGAAAGAGCTTTTTGACACTGTAATTGCTAATACACTATTCCGAAATCACAGACTGACTCCAGATTGTTTTGTGCTTCAAGGGTGTTTATTCAAGTGCAAAATATGGGCGGGGGTAGCTAAATGGTGAGGGGTGATGGTGGAGGAATGTCCATGGCAGAGTCCAGTCTATTAGTCTCACAGGTGCATTGCCCAAATGGGCATAGGAAGTGGAGCTGGGGCGGTTTAACGATGGACAGGGTGACAAAGTGGGACAGAAGGATGACATTCAGGGTGGTATCATTTCTTGGCGGGGTTTTAGCATTGTTCTCTGTCTTTGTCCTGGATCTCAGGGCACCGTTTGTGGGGTGGTTCTCCCTCTGCATGGGGTGGGGTGCTCGTGTGGTAGTCCTGCGGTGCCTCCTGTCCACTAGCGCCGGTGGAGGTGGTGGGCAGTTCATCATCTAGGCTAGTGTCAGGGGCCCCTTGTTGTGCCACAGTGTCCCTCCTGGTGTTGAGAACTTCCTTCCGGACCCCTACAATGGTGCCCAGGGTGGAATTGATGGCTCTGAGTTCCTCCCTGAAGCCCAAATACTGTTCATCCTGCAGGCGCGGGGTCTCCTGAAACTTGGCCAGTACCATTGCCATTGTCTCCTGGAAGTGGTGGTAGGCTCCCATGATGTGGGAGAGGGCCTCGTGGAGAGTGGGTTCCCTTGGCCTGTTCTCCCCCTGTCACACAGCAGCCCTCCCAGTTCCACTGTGTTCCTGGGCCTCCGTCCCCTGGACCGTGTGCCCACTGCCACTGCCCCCAGGTCCCTGTTGTTGTTGGGGTGGTGGGTTAGCCTGGGTTCCCTGTAGTGGTGGACACACTGCTGATTGACGTGTTTTGGAGACGGAGGTATGGGCCCTCTGGGTGGGTGCTGTGCTGGTGTTTCCAGAGGGTGGAAGCTCTGTAGTGGCCTCTGACTGTGTGATGGGAACCGACTGTCCCGAGGTCCCCGATGGGCCGGGCTGGTCATCTAGATCCAGTTGTACAGAGGTGCTGTCATCACTGTGGGCATCTTCTGTTGATGGTGTGGACATGTGTGGACCCTTCTGTCCGGTGATGTTGGGTAGGGGTCCTGCAGGGGTATAAAAGGATGTTTATTACATCTGTGTGTGCCATGGTGTGCAATGGGTGGGTGACAGTGTACCCCAGTGCTTGCATTCCTGTGTGGAACCTTGTGTGATGATGGTTTAGGGGGGTGTATGGGTATGTGCAGTGGGCATAATTTAGTGATAGGTGTCCATGCTTTGTTGTTGCATGCAGCGCTTGGTGTTGGGATGTGTGGGTTGTGATAGTGGAACATTTGTGAGAAGTAGGAGTGATGGGGGTGAGGGTGGGGGGGTATGTGATGGCATGCAGGTAGAGTGGGGGATGTAATAATTTGCCTTACCAGAATCCATTCCTCCATCTAGTCCTGTGAGGCCTTCAGGATGCAGAATCGCCAAGACCTGCTCCTCTCATGTTGTTAGTTGTGGGGGAGGAGGTGGTGGTCCGCTGCCAGTCCACTGAACTGCAAGGTGGTGTCTTGAGACCACAGAACGCACCTTCCCCCGTAGGTCGTTTCACCTCTTCCTGATGTCATCCCAATTGCTTGGGTGCTGTCCCACTGCGTTTACCCTGTTCACGATTCTTCGCCATAGCTCCATCTTCCTTGCAATGGAGGTGTGCTGCACCTGTGATCTGAATAGCTGTGGCTCTACCAAGAGGATTTCCTCCACCATGACCCTGAGCTCCTCCTCCGAGAACCTGGGGTGTCTTTGCCATGCCATGGGGTGGTGTGGATGATGTGTGGGGTGGTGTGTGTGGTGGTAAGTGTGCTGATATGTGGTGGGGTGTTGTTTGTGGTGCATGGAAGTTATGTGGGTGATGGTGTTGTTTGCCTGTGGATCCTAGTATTGTTGATGGTGGTGTCTCTCTCTGTGCTTCTTTCTCAATTGTGGTCGTAGGGGTTTGTGGGTGGTGTAGGTGTGTGTTTTATATATTATTGGGAGTGTGGGAGTGGTGTGTGTATGTGTATCAGGTGTGTGCATTTCGAATTGTCCAATGTGGCTGTGTTTTGTATGTGTGTGTGTATTTTGAGCGTCACGGTGTGTACCGCCAATGGAATACCGTGGTTGAAAGACCGCCACGTGGATTTGTGTGTCGTGATAGTGTGGGCGTATTTCTGTTGGCGTGACGGTGGAGGATTTGTTTTCACCAGTTTATCACTGACCTTTTGTGTGGCGGACTTGTGTGGATGTCTAAATATTGGCGAATTCCGGGCTGTGGGTCATAATGGCCGTGGCGGATTTCCGCGGGCGCAGCAGTGTGTTGGTGGTCTTCTGCACGGCGGTAAGTGGCTTTTACCGCCAATGTTGTAATGACCGCCTTAGTCTTCAAGGTTTTTGATAATCCAATTTTGCCTTAATAAAATAATCCAAATGAAACTTGTGTTGTCTGCTCTGTATCCCATATTGTCTCAATGCATAGATTATATATATATATATATGTGTTTATATATATATATATAACTCATGAACTCGAGGGACATACTATGTTATCTCAATGTAAGTTTAATGAACATTTTGCTTCAGTGCTGCTCCTTACTGACCTCTAGTCTCCATACTAACTCTTTTCAATTTGCACTTGAGCTGTTCCTCTGGAAGCTCCTCCCCGCTTCCTGGCTGCAACATTAATCGCCCTCCTCTTTCATATAGCTTGAAACGGCACCTTCAATAACTCTCCCTCCTAGCCTTTCCAAATTATTACTTCATCCAAAAACTTGTATACCACATTTTGCGCCTTGTCTAATGCTGTGAATGTTAAAAAATACTTGATTATCAACTACCATACCTTCTCCAATTAATACATTCGTTGTTTCAAAGCTAACGTCTTTATTGGCCATATCCCCAAGTTTTGGATTAACTCTAATGTACCATTGTGATTTTCGAAAATTAAACCCATATCGATGTTCTCTAGTAACTGATAGCTCTCTAGCTCAGTCCGCTAAACAATCTACATCCAACATTGTCCAGTTTAACTATGCTTTTCCTGCCATGTCGAATATTGTCACTGGCAGTCCTAGAAATCCTAAACTTATATTTGTATGGTTTCAATGATCTCTCAAAGCCTTTCATAGCATCCCTTCCATGTCTGAACAAAAACACAGAATTTATTAAGCCTGATTTGGTGTCACCCATACTTTTCTTTCAATTATGGTTATTGAACACTCATGCTCTCATTACTTCTCTTTTTTGCCCCATGTTGTAATTCACACAAATCAAAACTATGGCCCTCATTCTGACCCTGGCGGTCTTTGACCGCCAGGGCGGAGGACCGCGGGAGCACCGCCGACAAGCCGGCGGTGCTCCAATGGGGATTCCGACCGCGGCGGTAAAGCCGCGGTCGGACCGGCACCACTGGCGGGGTCCCGCCAGTGTACCGCGGCCCCATTGAATCCTCCGCGGCGGCGCAGCTTGCTGCACCGCCGCGGGGATTCTGACCCCCCCTACCGCCATCCAGATCCCGGCGGTCGGACCGCCGAGATCCGGATGGCGGTAGGGGGGGTCGCGGGGCCCCTGGGGGCCCCTGCAGTGCCCATGCCATTGGCATGGGCATTGCAGGGGCCCCCGTAAGAGGGCCCCTAAATGTATTTCACTGTCTGCTGCGCAGACAGTGAAATACGCGACGGGTGCAACTGCACCCGTCGCACAGCTTCCACTCCGCCGGCTCGATTCCGAGCCGGCTTCATCGTGGAAGCCTCTTTCCCGCTGGGCTGGCTGGCGGTCTGAAGGAGACCGCCCGCCAGCCCAGCGGGAAAGTCAGAATTACCGCCGCGGTCTTTCGACCGCGGAACGGTAACCTGACGGCGGGACTTTGGCGGGCGGCCTCCGCCGCCCGCCAAGGTCAGAATGAGGGCCTATGTGGGTTGCCTATGGAAACATTTCCCTCCCTTCCCGGTCTTCCTTTAAAACCTCTTCTGAAACGCCTCTTTCACCTTCCTCTGTAAATTCATTATCCATACTACCATTAGCCATATGATAAATGGAATCAACATAGGTCAGAACCTCATAATTCCTTTTATCTAACATACCACATTCATCCACCTCATCAGGATAAACTGTTTCTCTTTCCTCTGCTTTGGGCAGAGTGTCTCTTTGTGCTGCAATGGACACCTTTCTTTCCCATGGAACCTCCTAATGTTTTACCTCTAAATGTTTATTTTGTTTACACTTGCCTGCTATCTTTTCTTTATGCAAATTATCCTCTTCCACTGTTGATATTGATCAAAATCCTTCCTCTGAAATTTCTCCTCTTTTCTTTTTTTTAATGGAATAATTCACAGCCTTTCTATCGATGTTGATGTTTCCGTCTCACTTCAGATCAAGGGCCTGATTACAACTTTGGAGGAGGTGTTAATCCGTCCCAAATGTGACGGATTTACCACCAGCCGTATTACAAGTTCCATAGGATATAATGGACTCGTAATACGGCTGGTGGTATATCCGTCACATTTGGGACGGATTAACACCTTCCTCCAAAGTTGTAATCAGGCCCCAAATGTCAAATTAGTACCTCGCACCTCTGCTGCTATTCTCTTACAGATACTTATTCATTTATATTAGCTATCACTTAACTGATGTAATATTTCTAGCATAAGTAGGACAAGAGATCGTGCATTCCTGTTTCCTCTCTACTTAATTAATGCATCTGCACAAGAATCAACCAGGTCTTTGACAGCTGTCAACGACTTTTCCCCACATACTCTTGTTATTTCAATGCTTTGTTTTTTTGTCCAAAATACTGTGTTCTTGGTTAACTAAACTGACAGCAACTTCTCATAAAATGTGATTTCAATCATGTGCAAAGACGTCAAAGATGCACGCCCTATCCTGCTCCTGCCTTGTGCAGTCGTATGCAATGTTCTCTCGACCACTGTACCCTCGAGATCACAGCTACTTTCATGGCTCTGCCTCAGATTGCAATGCTGAGTTCTTTAGGGATGTTTGGAACGCACAGAATTTGACTCTGTGGAACTCAGCAGTAACATGACAATCTGCATGATTCTGTGGAGCTCCTCCAACAGATGGAAATGGGCATGTCACATGTTGTGAAAAATCAGCGTGAATGGCAACACATTTTCTGCAGCTCGAGTAGATTTTCTGCTCAAGTGACAGCCTTCAGACCTCAAATGTTTGCAACTGCCTGAAACTGCCTGCGTTGGAAACATTTCACTGGATGTCCCCCTGGCAACCGAAAGTCATGCTAGGGAATGCCAAATGCCGCTCGCGCTCGCCAACTTACTATTTTGGAGCCACATGCAGGAAAAATCCCACCACATGGTGATTTGCAGAATTTGGGTGAGCTCCGAGTTACAAGAAGAACGCTAAGTCAGCAACAAATCTGCCAATTTAGCTGGTGGAACAGAATATTTCTTCTACCCCTAAAGTTCTTCCTGGGCCAAACTCAGGTCTGTCCTATTCAAAAATCATAAAATGTATTTTTGTTTTAGACATCCGTTTCTTTAACTTAAATTGGATAGATATTTACACACACCAGATTACAAGTCGTTGCACCTAACATTTTACATAAATTGGAATCCTTCATTTAAAAAAGTTACCTCAAATGAATACACCACTCTTAACATTGTAAGTCGCCTACAAAATCTTCCCCGCTTTACATCTTTTCTCCATCAGCACTCATCTGAACTAAAGCATTTTTTTACTATCCTGTGTACCAAATACAGGAGGTGACTGTGAGCAGCCCTCTCCTTGCCTGCATAGCCTACCACCTATGAGAAAGATATAAAAAATACTGGCAATTGGGGTGGGGAAAGGAAGCTGAATCGGTTGCTATATGGATGCTGATAAATGGACTCGTGACTTCTAGCCCAGTGCATAAAGGTATGCGGGTTGTTAACATGACTCATATTTATTCTAACTTGACCATGCTGTAACTCATCTAATTAGAACATAGGTAGGATTAGACTAACTGGCTACTCGTTTACTAATAATTATGATTGGAATGTATTTGATGTTTATCTCCTTTACGTTTTGTTTGCTGAAATGTTAATAATTATGGCAATAATTCTTGATTGCAATGTTGTAGGAGAATGTTACCTAATATGTAATTGTTTGGTCTAAAATGTTTTTTATGCACATATTTAATCTTTGGGACTGGGCTATGCATCCTGGCAGGCAGACAAAAGATTTTCTGATTTTTTTTTTCAACTTCTAACCCTCTTACCCACAAGAGCATAACTTATCTGGAGGCTTAGTATACTCTGAAAAAGTTTACATTTCATTTTAAGGCTTAGGGAATCTAGATTGTGTGACGCCCAATAATTCCAGGGAACACAATATGAGAAACAAAAATGTATATACTAATGCATATTTCTGCCATACTTAAACTCGTTCAATGTCTGACTTACTGATAATAATCATGAGTTGTTTTATGACTCTCCTACAAGCAATAAATTAACGCAAATGGTAATTTACTGTTGTTAGGTTTCTGACAATCCAAAAAATAACAGCGAAACGACCCGTTTAAAATAAATCTATACCTATTCTGTGAGAAGCATCTGCACATAAATCATGTGCTTCCACTCTAAATATCGATTACCTATAGTGAAGATGTGAATGTAAAGTATGTGTACATTATGCATCCTCAAAAGATACAGAACCACATATTTGCTTGCGGACTTGATTGATTTTATAATGTTCTGCAGCATATTCACTGCTAAAGAAATGCAAGTAGGCTCAGAAAATTCTGAAATTTGCAGCAGTGCAGCAAATAAATGGATTACATTTATTTTTCTCGGTAGTTTTCTCAAAATATGTGAGAAAATATGATAATGGCAATCATTAAAGTGGACTTGCCAACACATTGTCCTTGTTGAGTCATACCCTCCTGGGCCATTAAAGTATTAGAGACAAATTTTACGGAGATAATGTTTCTTGCCTTCATCTTGCTTAGCACAGCTCCCACACTAATTATGTGCAATACCGTTCACATTAACAAATTATCACAGTTGAAATATTAGAGTCAATGAGAAAACCTCAGTTCCTCGAATCAACTGTAGAACTGAAGATCGTGATCACACGGTAGGCGATTCATCACAGTAAAGCAGCCAGCATTGCATATGATCAGTCAATGAGATAATTACAAGTATGTGCACTAAATAATGTATACCTCTAAATTAAACTTGGTAAGCACTGGGTTCTAAGCAATCTATTCTTATGTTTAGGGAGGTGACTGTTAGTTAATTACTAGAACCTCTTTAAGCATTATTACAGAGGCAATGTTAATAATAGCATTAGTGTATGCTAAACAGTGTGTTTTTCCAGATCAGATTAAATATGTATTATAGTGTTCCTAATATTCTAATATGTTTGGAGAAATGTCAGTTGTTCGAATGAAAGGAACCACTCACTGTGCTCACACACATGAACACACACACACATACACCCCTAATGCACAAGATATTCACAGCACGACTGCTATAGCTTAAAGCTTAAACTGCTGGAGTCTGACATTCTCCTTTGTGGTTCAATCGGAGAGCTGGAACAGCACAAAGAAGCAGGGACAAGGAGAAGCAGGGTGAGATTTTCCTGTTTCTTATTTCTTTGCGACCTTTTTTCCACGTATCTTGAAGCATTTCACTTAAACCAGTGAATTTCAGTTCTTGTGCATTTTTAAAGCATTCATGTGCCCAGAGTTGAAGGTGAAGCCATGTTTGAGATATAAGTTTATGTTTTGAAATTTGCACATCACAGATCTACCTAGATAGCATCAGAGCACTGTTGAAGGGGAAAGTGAGGCAATTTGAGATTGTGTACATCTTTTCAGTGGTGGCTGGTTTTGAGAGGCATTAATGGCATTGCCCCATCACAATGAGGAGGTGAAGGTAAGAGGAATATAAAGAAAGACACACTGAGCTGCTCTACAGAAAAGCTAGGAGCTAAGTCAGGACATAGCCTGAAACTGTTCTTTGAGGTGAATGGGTGGAGACACTTCTGTGCATGTACTAGATGAGGTTGGGCTGCGACTTCAGGGTCGTGGGAATGCCGGTTTTTCAGTACTAGTGTGTTTGTTTCTTTTTGGGGACTCTCCTCTTGAGTTAGGATGGGATCAGCAGGGCACTATGGATTTTAAGGTCTGGGGAAAAGCTGGCCAGGGGGGAAAATGTGGCAACACAAGTTTGGGCTCCTCCTTCACCTGCTGCTGGTTTGGTTTCAGTAGGAGATGAGATGGTCTGGTATAGGAATTTGCCAATCTGTCACAGCTCTCGGGGATTAATGGGGGCGGGGCGGCGCATATGAGGGGGAATTAATAGCATTGAAAAAAAAAACTTACCTCCATGCCGCACACCGTTGATCCTGCGTCGTCTCCAGGCCAGGCATGCCCTGTGGCCAATCCTGGCTCTGCTCAGATCAACGTCAGGACTGGATGGGGGCGCCCAGCCAGGACACTCCCAGGCAGACTGGGAGCCTTGTCCGTCTCTCTCCGGCCTGACAACTGTTTTCCTGGGCTGGAGAGAGCCTACTACACATGTGTGTTTGTGTGTTTGGCTGTCCTGAGACAACCGGCCAAACACACATGCACTCCGAGAGGTTTATTATCCTTTCCTTGTCAAAGGATTTGCAGCGGTTGCTGCTTGCGGGGGGGGGGGGTCGATGCTCCTCCGCCATAGCGGAGGATCAGCCACTGCTGCCAATTCAATTTACAGTGTGTGTACATCTGTACACTAGTGCAGGCCTTCACATGTGTAAGCAGAAGAGTGGGGAGAGCTTGTTCTGGGTGGAAACAAAGTACAGTTGATGTTTTTTAAAGCCCTGTCTGACAATCTGGCTACATCCCAGCTATGAGTCCCACGGCTTACTGGACACATGAGCAGGAGTCTAGGTCTAGACTGCATGGTGCCCACTTCCTAAACTCCTGCTGCAGTTGCATTTTACTCACTTGTAGTGGCCTCCACCCTTCCTGACTCAACTCTTCTGCTCACAGGACCTGTGGTGATAGTCCAAAGTCTTTGAAATTCAAGCTCCGCCTGGGAGCAGTGTAGCAAGTCTGTCATGGGCCCAAAGGAAGCAAATAAAATGGGCCTGCATATATATATATATATATATATATATATATATATATATATATATATATATAAATAACTATAACTGCTTAAGTTCTATGGGTTTGTGCGAGTAAATTCAGAACTTAGCTATATCGTTACTGTAACCTTTGTTTTTTTAGGTGAATTTCAGTTTTTTAATTCTATTTCCGAATTTTAATGTCCTTGTAACCTCAGTTTTTTTCAGTGAACTTATACGTTTTTTTCAGCTAAACTAATTTTAATGACTATACATTAATCGAACCACTGCCGCGCATGGCCTTTGGCTGTGTGCTGTAGGGGTTGGCCGCAGGGCTTGTTTCTCTGGGTGTGAGTATAGCTGTGAGAGGGTGTCTCTGGTTGTGAGAGCGGATGTGACAATGTCTGGGTGTGAGAGTGGGTGTGAGAGGTAGTCTCTGTGTGGGAGTGGGTGTGAGAATGTCTATGTAAGTGGGTGCATGAGCATCTGTGGGTGGGTGGGTGAGACTCTGAGGGGGTCTGTGAGTGGGTGTAAGATTGTCTGGATTGGTCTGTGAGTGGGTGCATGAGTGCCTAAGTGGGTCTGTGCATGAGTGTGTGAGTCTCTGAATGTGTCTGTGAGTGGGTGTGTAAGTGTCTGAATAGGTCTGTGAGTGGGTGAGTGAGTCTGTGTGTGCATGGGTCTGTGAGTGGGTGCATGAGTCTCTGAGAGGGTATGTGAGTGGGTGCGTGAGCCTCTGAGTGGGTCTATGAGTCAGTGTGTGAGTGTCTAAGTTGGTCTGTGAGTGGGTGTGTGAGTGTCTGAGTAGGTCAGTGAGTTGGTACATTTCTAAGTAAGTGCATGAGTTTCTGGGTGGGTCTGTGAATGGGTGCATGAGTCTCTGAGTGGGTCTGTGAGTGGGTGTGTGAGTGTCTCAGTGGTGTTCTGTGAGTTGGTGAATCAGTGTCTGAGTGAGTGGGTGCATGTGTGTGTGTGTGAGTCTGTGAGTGGGTATGTAAAGGTCTGAGTGGGTCTGTGAGTGGGTGTGTGAGGGTCTGAGTGGGTCTGTGAGGGTGTGTGAGTGGGTCTGTGAGTCGGTGAATAAGTGTGTTAATGAGTGAATGAATTAGTAAGAATGACTCTCTGAATGTTTTCTTGCTGTCTCCGATAATCGCAGATTAGTTGCAATGTTACACAGGGGGGCTGTGCTGAGCATTGCAAGGTATTTGCGAATATCGTGCGGCATGAAAAAAAAATTAAGGGCATTATTTGAGTTTTATAGACCCCTAATACGGCTGGTGGTATATCCGTCACATTTGGGACGGATTAACACCTTCCTCCAAAGTTGTAATCAGGCCCCAAATGTCAAATTAGTACCTCGCACCTCTGCTGCTATTCTCTTACAGATACTTATTCATTTATATTAGCTATCACTTAACTGATGTAATATTTCTAGCATAAGTAGGACAAGAGATCGTGCATTCCTGTTTCCTCTCTACTTAATTAATGCATCTGCACAAGAATCAACCAGGTCTTTGACAGCTGTCAACGACTTTTCCCCACATACTCTTGTTATTTCAATGCTTTGTTTTTTTGTCCAAAATACTGTGTTCTTGGTTAACTAAACTGACAGCAACTTCTCATAAAATGTGATTTCAATCATGTGCAAAGACGTCAAAGATGCACGCCCTATCCTGCTCCTGCCTTGTGCAGTCGTATGCAATGTTCTCTCGACCACTGTACCCTCGAGATCACAGCTACTTTCATGGCTCTGCCTCAGATTGCAATGCTGAGTTCTTTAGGGATGTTTGGAACGCACAGAATTTGACTCTGTGGAACTCAGCAGTAACATGACAATCTGCATGATTCTGTGGAGCTCCTCCAACAGATGGAAATGGGCATGTCACATGTTGTGAAAAATCAGCGTGAATGGCAACACATTTGCTGCAGCTCGAGTAGATTTTCTGCTCAAGTGACAGCCTTCAGACCTCAAATGTTTGCAACTGCCTGAAACTGCCTGCGTTGGAAACATTTCACTGGATGTCCCCCTGGCAACCGAAAGTCATGCTAGGGAATGCCAAATGCCGCTCGCGCTCGCCAACTTACTATTTTGGAGCCACATGCAGGAAAAATCCCACCACATGGTGATTTGCAGAATTTGGGTGAGCTCCGAGTTACAAGAAGAACGCTAAGTCAGCAACAAATCTGCCAATTTAGCTGGTGGAACAGAATATTTCTTCTACCCCTAAAGTTCTTCCTGGGCCAAACTCAGGTCTGTCCTATTCAAAAATCATAAAATGTATTTTTGTTTTAGACATCCGTTTCTTTAACTTAAATTGGATAGATATTTACACACACCAGATTACAAGTCGTTGCACCTAACATTTTACATAAATTGGAATCCTTCATTTAAAAAAGTTACCTCAAATGAATACACCACTCTTAACATTGTAAGTCGCCTACAAAATCTTCCCCGCTTTACATCTTTTCTCCATCAGCACTCATCTGAACTAAAGCATTTTTTTACTATCCTGTGTACCAAATACAGGAGGTGACTGTGAGCAGCCCTCTCCTTGCCTGCATAGCCTACCACCTATGAGAAAGATATAAAAAATACTGGCAATTGGGGTGGGGAAAGGAAGCTGAATCGGTTGCTATATGGATGCTGATAAATGGACTCGTGACTTCTAGCCCAGTGCATAAAGGTATGCGGGTTGTTAACATGACTCATATTTATTCTAACTTGACCATGCTGTAACTCATCTAATTAGAACATAGGTAGGATTAGACTAACTGGCTACTCGTTTACTAATAATTATGATTGGAATGTATTTGATGTTTATCTCCTTTACGTTTTGTTTGCTGAAATGTTAATAATTATGGCAATAATTCTTGATTGCAATGTTGTAGGAGAATGTTACCTAATATGTAATTGTTTGGTCTAAAATGTTTTTTATGCACATATTTAATCTTTGGGACTGGGCTATGCATCCTGGCAGGCAGACAAAAGATTTTCTGATTTTTTTTTTCAACTTCTAACCCTCTTACCCACAAGAGCATAACTTATCTGGAGGCTTAGTATACTCTGAAAAAGTTTACATTTCATTTTAAGGCTTAGGGAATCTAGATTGTGTGACGCCCAATAATTCCAGGGAACACAATATGAGAAACAAAAATGTATATACTAATGCATATTTCTGCCATACTTAAACTCGTTCAATGTATGACTTACTGATAATAATCATGAGTTGTTTTATGACTCTCCTACAAGCAATAAATTAACGCAAATGGTAATTTACTGTTGTTAGGTTTCTGACAATCCAAAAAATAACAGCGAAACGACCCGTTTAAAATAAATCTATACCTATTCTGTGAGAAGCATCTGCACATAAATCATGTGCTTCCACTCTAAATATCGATTACCTATAGTGAAGATGTGAATGTAAAGTATGTGTACATTATGCATCCTCAAAAGATACAGAACCACATATTTGCTTGCGGACTTGATTGATTTTATAATGTTCTGCAGCATATTCACTGCTAAAGAAATGCAAGTAGGCTCAGAAAATTCTGAAATTTGCAGCAGTGCAGCAAATAAATGGATTACATTTATTTTTCTCGGTAGTTTTCTCAAAATATGTGAGAAAATATGATAATGGCAATCATTAAAGTGGACTTGCCAACACATTGTCCTTGTTGAGTCATACCCTCCTGGGCCATTAAAGTATTAGAGACAAATTTTACGGAGATAATGTTTCTTGCCTTCATCTTGCTTAGCACAGCTCCCACACTAATTATGTGCAATACCGTTCACATTAACAAATTATCACAGTTGAAATATTAGAGTCAATGAGAAAACCTCAGTTCCTCGAATCAACTGTAGAACTGAAGATCGTGATCACACGGTAGGCGATTCATCACAGTAAAGCAGCCAGCATTGCATATGATCAGTCAATGAGATAATTACAAGTATGTGCACTAAATAATGTATACCTCTAAATTAAACTTGGTAAGCACTGGGTTCTAAGCAATCTATTCTTATGTTTAGGGAGGTGACTGTTAGTTAATTACTAGAACCTCTTTAAGCATTATTACAGAGGCAATGTTAATAATAGCATTAGTGTATGCTAAACAGTGTGTTTTTCCAGATCAGATTAAATATGTATTATAGTGTTCCTAATATTCTAATATGTTTGGAGAAATGTCAGTTGTTCGAATGAAAGGAACCACTCACTGTGCTCACACACATGAACACACACACACACACACCCCTAATGCACAAGATATTCACAGCACGACTGCTATAGCTTAAAGCTTAAACTGCTGGAGTCTGACATTCTCCTTTGTGGTTCAATCGGAGAGCTGGAACAGCACAAAGAAGCAGGGACAAGGAGAAGCAGGGTGAGATTTTCCTGTTTCTTATTTCTTTGCGACCTTTTTTCCACGTATCTTGAAGCATTTCACTTAAACCAGTGAATTTCAGTTCTTGTGCATTTTTAAAGCATTCATGTGCCCAGAGTTGAAGGTGAAGCCATGTTTGAGATATAAGTTTATGTTTTGAAATTTGCACATCACAGATCTACCTAGATAGCATCAGAGCACTGTTGAAGGGGAAAGTGAGGCAATTTGAGATTGTGTACATCTTTTCAGTGGTGGCTGGTTTTGAGAGGCATTAATGGCATTGCCCCATCACAATGAGGAGGTGAAGGTAAGAGGAATATAAAGAAAGACACACTGAGCTGCTCTACAGAAAAGCTAGGAGCTAAGTCAGGACATAGCCTGAAACTGTTCTTTGAGGTGAATGGGTGGAGACACTTCTGTGCATGTACTAGATGAGGTTGGGCTGCGACTTCAGGGTCGTGGGAATGCCGGTTTTTCAGTACTAGTGTGTTTGTTTCTTTTTGGGGACTCTCCTCTTGAGTTAGGATGGGATCAGCAGGGCACTATGGATTTTAAGGTCTGGGGAAAAGCTGGCCAGGGGGGAAAATGTGGCAACACAAGTTTGGGCTCCTCCTTCACCTGCTGCTGGTTTGGTTTCAGTAGGAGATGAGATGGTCTGGTATAGGAATTTGCCAATCTGTCACAGCTCTCGGGGATTAATGGGGGCGGGGCGGCGCATATGAGGGGGAATTAATAGCATTGAAAAAAAAAACTTACCTCCATGCCGCACACCGTTGATCCTGCGTCGTCTCCAGGCCAGGCATGCCCTGTGGCCAATCCTGGCTCTGCTCAGATCAACGTCAGGACTGGATGGGGGCGCCCAGCCAGGACACTCCCAGGCAGACTGGGAGCCTTGTCCGTCTCTCTCCGGCCTGACAACTGTTTTCCTGGGCTGGAGAGAGCCTACTACACATGTGTGTTTGTGTGTTTGGCTGTCCTGAGACAACCGGCCAAACACACATGCACTCCGAGAGGTTTATTATCCTTTCCTTGTCAAAGGATTTGCAGCGGTTGCTGCTTGCGGGGGGGGGGGGGTCGATGCTCCTCCGCCATAGCGGAGGATCAGCCACTGCTGCCAATTCAATTTACAGTGTGTGTACATCTGTACACTAGTGCAGGCCTTCACATGTGTAAGCAGAAGAGTGGGGAGAGCTTGTTCTGGGTGGAAACAAAGTACAGTTGATGTTTTTTAAAGCCCTGTCTGACAATCTGGCTACATCCCAGCTATGAGTCCCACGGCTTACTGGACACATGAGCAGGAGTCTAGGTCTAGACTGCATGGTGCCCACTTCCTAAACTCCTGCTGCAGTTGCATTTTACTCACTTGTAGTGGCCTCCACCCTTCCTGACTCAACTCTTCTGCTCACAGGACCTGTGGTGATAGTCCAAAGTCTTTGAAATTCAAGCTCCGCCTGGGAGCAGTGTAGCAAGTCTGTCATGGGCCCAAAGGAAGCAAATAAAATGGGCCTGCATATATATATATATATATATATATATATATATATATATATAAATAACTATAACTGCTTAAGTTCTATGGGTTTGTGCGAGTAAATTCAGAACTTAGCTATATCGTTACTGTAACCTTTGTTTTTTTAGGTGAATTTCAGTTTTTTAATTCTATTTCCGAATTTTAATGTCCTTGTAACCTCAGTTTTTTTCAGTGAACTTATACGTTTTTTTCAGCTAAACTAATTTTAATGACTATACATTAATCGAACCACTGCCGCGCATGGCCTTTGGCTGTGTGCTGTAGGGGTTGGCCGCAGGGCTTGTTTCTCTGGGTGTGAGTATAGCTGTGAGAGGGTGTCTCTGGTTGTGAGAGCGGATGTGACAATGTCTGGGTGTGAGAGTGGGTGTGAGAGGTAGTCTCTGTGTGGGAGTGGGTGTGAGAATGTCTATGTAAGTGGGTGCATGAGCATCTGTGGGTGGGTGGGTGAGACTCTGAGGGGGTCTGTGAGTGGGTGTAAGATTGTCTGGATTGGTCTGTGAGTGGGTGCATGAGTGCCTAAGTGGGTCTGTGCATGAGTGTGTGAGTCTCTGAATGTGTCTGTGAGTGGGTGTGTAAGTGTCTGAATAGGTCTGTGAGTGGGTGAGTGAGTCTGTGTGTGCATGGGTCTGTGAGTGGGTGCATGAGTCTCTGAGAGGGTATGTGAGTGGGTGCGTGAGCCTCTGAGTGGGTCTATGAGTCAGTGTGTGAGTGTCTAAGTTGGTCTGTGAGTGGGTGTGTGAGTGTCTGAGTAGGTCAGTGAGTTGGTACATTTCTAAGTAAGTGCATGAGTTTCTGGGTGGGTCTGTGAATGGGTGCATGAGTCTCTGAGTGGGTCTGTGAGTGGGTGTGTGAGTGTCTCAGTGGTGTTCTGTGAGTTGGTGAATCAGTGTCTGAGTGAGTGGGTGCATGTGTGTGTGTGTGAGTCTGTGAGTGGGTATGTAAAGGTCTGAGTGGGTCTGTGAGTGGGTGTGTGAGGGTCTGAGTGGGTCTGTGAGGGTGTGTGAGTGGGTCTGTGAGTCGGTGAATAAGTGTGTTAATGAGTGAATGAATTAGTAAGAATGACTCTCTGAATGTTTTCTTGCTGTCTCCGATAATCGCAGATTAGTTGCAATGTTACACAGGGGGGCTGTGCTGAGCATTGCAAGGTATTTGCGAATATCGTGCGGCATGAAAAAAAAATTAAGGGCATTATTTGAGTTTTATAGACCCCTATATCACATCCCTGGGGTCAGGGTACCACCACCCTGACCCCTTATGCCACTTCTCATTATATTTTGAAGCCCCAGGAACCATATCCCATTACTTAAAAAGGCGGGCGCATCGTTTTGGTCAGATTGGGAGCAGCCATTCACAGCATTCCTGGTGCTGCATGCATTTGCGAATTTGCCACGATCTTTGCGAAACCATTGCAAATTATCCACAACCCTAGATATACAAACTGAATTTCCCTTTAATATCTCAAAAACTACTGAACGGATTAACATCAAATATACAAAACCATAATCTGCATGCCGAAACCTACCTTACTGCCAAATTTCATGTAATTCTGCCCAGCGACTCGGGCTGTACTCTTTATCGAAACTCCTATGGGAATTAACATGGAAACACATGTTCTTGAACCCCCCTTTTTCTCGACCCCCTCTATTGATGGGTCACACCAAAACTTCCCATGCACCACAAAAATCACTGGCTCACTTTTTTGGGAAAATTTAGTGAAGATTTGTGCCAAAGATATATCAAAGTAAAAACATGTTACATATATAGCTATATATATATCTTTATATATATATATATATATATATATATATATATATATATATATATATATATATATAGTATTCAAAAGAACTGGTGCATTATAATCGCACACCAAGGGCTGCACATCATCCAAAGACAGGCTCGTAAAAATAGTGAAAGACCACTAACGAGTAATTTCATTGGCTGCTATTTATTGAAAAGAATTTAAATGCAGGTAAAGTCGACCCGCAAAAAGTGGTACACAGGCACAAAAAGAAAATCAATAATGTGCCCACCATAAACAAACAAACACACGCTGTCCCAACCAAATGTCTACGCGTTTCGGCCGAAGCCTTCAACAGGACATTGGCAACCATTTTTACACTCAACTATTTAAACCATATGGTCCTTCTTTGTTGTTAACTGCATGACTCAAGAGAAGTACAAACAGAGCGGCCATTTTGTAACGTGGCAATTCTAAGTTTGAAAATAAAAGACTGCTAATCCTGTGCTCTGATTGGGATAAAAACTTCAAATATGACATTATATATTTCTTTCATATTGTACTGCAATATCACATATATGGTCTGGTCGCCTATAAATATATGAAAAGTAATTATAATCACAATTGATGATTGTTAAATACAAGGAAAGGAATATCCTATATATGAGGTTTTTTCTCTTTTTCTCTTCCTTTTTCCTTTTTACTCTTAATATCAACATATTATCAATTTTTTACATTTTTTACCTAATAGTTTTAAAAGCCTGATATATAAATAAATAAATATATAAATATATATACTATCAATTAATTACAATATATTCAATCTATATACAAGCTATAAATAGGTGACTAAATAGATAGAATACATTCAATCAATTCTAAGAGGGAGATACCAATAAAAATCATGTCCAGGACGGATAAATATACAGATAGATATTAATGACCAAAATTCTGTACAATTTATATAAATATCTCCATTACTATTAATAACAATATCAAATTTCATTTTAAATAGATCATAATACAATTCATTAAATTAATCCTAATTCTCTGAATATTAATATATTCTAAAATGGAAAAAAGTTAGTATATCCATATCATAGAAAAACCTATTATTAATTAGAAAATTGCAAACAAACCCAACAAATTCAGCAACAGGAAAATATATATACACACCGCTAGCCTCCCCCAGGGGCATATATTACAGTATAAAGATAAATTAGATGAGTGTAACACCCTAAAGTGAATTAAAATATAAAAATTAAAATAACAAAATAAACTAAATTACAGTCCGGAAATGTCATATACCAATAAAGGATCCTAAAAAGCAATATTTTAAAAATCAAATGAATTTCATATTTTTTACTAGAAAAAATATATATATAAAAATATATATATATAAAAAGAGATCAAAAGTCTCACAGATGGACATGAAGCTCTGCATCCAAATTGTGACCCCAGGGGTGTTCTGTGCCTAGAAGTAAAATCATTTTCGACTCAATTTGTCTCAAATGCGCAGTTCTGTTCCCTCCCCGGGGATGGGCAGCAATGGTTTTTACACCATAGAATATTAAAGAGCTGCAATTACCTTCATGTACATCCCAAAAATGTTTAGCTAAGGGGTAAGATGGATCATGATTCTTAATAGCTCTAAGATGTTGTAAGAACCTGACTTTCAATTTGTGAATGGTACTGCCTACATATTTTTTGTGACAACCACATTCAATGACATATACGACGTATTCAGTTTTGCATGTGATACGATCTATTATATCACAGATTTTCCCTTCAAAGGTAGTATACGTGTGGGTGTTTTGTGCATATAAACAGGATTTACAATGTCCACATTTCGAGAAGCCCAGACTTTTCTTAGCTAGCCAAGACACATTAGCTTTGGGACTCTGAAATAAGCTTCTGGTGAGATGGTCACCCAACGATTGAGTTTTACGATATGTAATATGTGGATGAGGACCTATACTGTCCTTTATGGCAGAATCATGTCTCAAAACATGCCAATTTTTCTGTATGATGTTATTTAATTGTGAATGTTGGGAATTGAATTCCAGAAACAATCTAGGTGACGATCCCTCATTTTGATCTTGATTATTGATACTACCAGATTTAAAGAGCAGTTTTTCTCTGGACATACTCAAGACCCTCAAATGGGCATCTTTGAGAATCTTCAAGAGGTACCCTCTCTCCAGAAATCTCTGAGTCATAGTAACAATTTCAGTATTGAAGCATTCATCGTTAGAACAAATTCTACGAGCCCGTAGGAATTGACTATATGGAATGCTCCATTTCAAAGCTTTTGGATGGCCGCTATTACCATGCAGGATGGAGTTGCAGGCTGTAGGTTTGCGGAAGATGGTTGTCTGTAAACCATCCTTTTGTACAGAAATCTGGACATCAAGAAATTCTATAGTTTGGGCACTATATTTTAAATCTAAATGAATGTTAAACTCATTGTTGTTCAAAATGCTGACATATTGTTTGAGGGAACCTTCATCACCATCCCAAATAAGAAAAAGATCATCAATATATCTGACCCATAGTATCACTTGTTCCATATATTTACTATTGGAGTCAGACCAAGCTATCTCCTTCTCCCACCAGCCCATATAAAGGTTAGCGTACGTGGGAGCAAATGAAGCTCCCATTGCAGTCCCTTGTTTTTGCAGATAATATTGATTATCAAATAAAAAGGCATTGTGGGTGAGACAGAATCTTAACATGCTAACTAGCATGTTGGTGTGTTGAAGGAATTCAATTTTACGAGTACCCAAAAAGTGACAACATGCTTGAATACCATACTCATGTTTGATGGAGGTATAGAGTGCAGTCACATCCATGGTTACCAATAAATAATTGGATTGCCATGGAACATTGTGAATCTTAGCTAGAAAATCATTGGTGTCTCGAAGATAAGAGGGTAATTCGGTGACAAAAGGACATAGGAAGAGGTCCAAAAAGCGGGAAGTATTTTCTAATAGAGATGAATTCATGCTAACTATAGGTCGACCAGGGGGATGTTTTACATTTTTATGAATTTTATATAGATATATATATAGATATAGATAGATATAGATATATAAATCAGGGTGCTTCTAGAGCATGTCTAATCACCTGCTTGGGTCCCAAGGTGCTTGGAGGGTTGGGTTCTGTGACTCAGTCGAATTGCTGGATGGGCAGTTCAGTCGAAGAGCCAGGTCTTGAGGCCCTTCCTGAAATGATACAGAGAGGGAGATTGCCTAAGATGAAGAGGAAGAGAGTTCCTGGTCTTCGCTGTGAGGTAGGAGAAGGATTTTCCTCCAGTTGTAGTCTTGTGGATCTGTGGGATGGTGCCAAGGGACAGGTGAGCGGAACGGATTTGTCTGGTTGGCATGTTGAAGGTGAGGCGGTGGTTGAGGTATACAGGCCCGATGTTATGTAGGTGTGCATGAGGAGTTTGAAAGTGATTTTTTTGTTGAATGGGAGCCAGTGGAGGCCTCTCAGGTGCCCAGAGATGTGGCTGCAGTGAGGAATGTCCAGGATGAGTGTCTAGCAGCGGTGTTCTGGATTCTTTGCATATTCCTTTGGGGCTTCTGTGTGGTACCTGCACAGAGGGTGTTGCAATAGTCAAGTTTACTGCTGACGAACACCTGGGTGACTGTTCTTCTGGATTCGATGGGGATCCTCTTGAAGACCTTTCAGAGAAGATGGAGCATGCGGAAGCATAAGGATGAGACAGCATTGACTTGGTGGCTCATAGAGAGGGAGGAGTCCAGGATGATGACAAAGTTACGTGCATGGTCAGTTGGTGTGGGGGGCCTCTGAGCGCTGTGGTCTACCAGGATTTGCCCTGGGCGGAGGTGGTGGTACCCAGAATGAGGACTTCTTTCTTGTCAGAGTTGAGCTTGAGGCAGCTGTCTTTCATCCAGGCAGTGACTGCCTTCATCCCCTTGTGGAAGTTGGTCTTTGTGACCGTAGGTTCGTCAGTAAGGAGAAGATCAGCTGAATGTCGTCAGCATAGGAGACAATGTTGAGTCCATGGTTTCTGACTATGTTTGCTAGCGGGGCCAATTAGATGTTGAAGAGGGTGGGGCTCAGGTAGGAGCCTTGGGGGATGCCGCAGCTGATCCCTGTACATTTGGATGTCAACAGTAGGAGTCTGACTTTCTGGGTCTGTCCGGTGAGGAAGGAGAGGATCAATTCCAGGGCTTTGCCTCAGATTCTGGTGTCTTGGAGTCTTGTGCAGGAGGTGTGGTAGTAGAAGGTGTCGAAGGTGGCTGAGAAGTCCAGGAGGATGAGGGCTGAGGTTTCACCTCGGTCCAAGAGATTGTGGATGTCGTCTGTTGTGGTAAGGCGAGCAACGAGTGCTGTGGTTGCTTCTGAAGCCGGATTGGGAGGGGCTCAGGATGTGGTTGATCTCAATGAATTCCGTGAGTTGGGCGTTAATGGCTTTTTAGATGACCTGTAAGGGGAGCAGTAGTCCTTGACGTCCGATGTGTCTGCGGAGGGTTTCTTCAGCAGGGCATTGATTGCTGTGTGTTTCCAGTCTTTAGGGAAGGTGGCAGTCTTGATGGAACAATTGATGGTGCACCAGAGTTTGGGGGCGGTGGTGTTGCTGGCTCCGTTGAAGATGTGGTGGGGGCAGGGGTCCGAGTGGATGTTCTTCATGATCCATAGAGTGTTGTCGGTGGGGAGAGTGGACCTGTTGGTCAGGGTCAGCTGTGATCTGGAACCCTTGGGTGTGCTGGTTGTGGGTGAGGTTGGTGGGTCCTGGGGTCTGTAGATGAGGGTGCTGTGTAGGGTGGTGTTCGGGTTGGTCTGCATCTGGAAGTTTAAGTGCTCCATGTCAGATATGTGGTTGTCAGTGCTGGGTGTGAAGTGGAGGGTGTTCTTGTGCACGATGGTGATGCCTCCTACCGGTCGGTTGGTGCAGTCCTTGTGGATGATCTTGTAGCTGTCGGGGATGGTGGTGGCAAGGTCCAGTGCGGAGGTGGGGTTTAGACAAGTCTCTGTGAGGAATGCAATGCTGGGAGTGGTGGAGTCTTGCAGGTCCCAGATTTCCACGGTGTGTTTCTTGAAGGGAGCGTGTGTTGAGCAGGATGCAGCTCAGGTAGTCGTGTCTGGTTCTTGGGGGCCATGTGGTTAGTGAGGCTGGTGTGCTGTGGCAGGAGAAGGTGCAGTTGCTGCAAGTGAAGGGCCCTTGGGTGCTACTCAGTGATGCGGGGTGGCAGGCAGTGTTTTATCCGGCATTGAGGTTGTGGAGGAAGCTGGCATCATAGCAGTGAGGGATGCAGGGACCAGGGTCCCTGGGGCTGGGCGTGGTCCAGGCACGAACGGGCACAGAAGGGCTTGCCTTTGGCATGCCAGTGGTGCGCCCACTGCGAGCGGCCGCATGATGGCTGCCATTAATTAGTGGTGGGGAGGTGGGAGGGCTGGTCAGCTGGGAGGTGGAAAGCAATGCTGGGAGAGGCAGAGCCACAAGGACAGACAGCGGTGAGTGAGGGAAACATAATGGGGAAGCAAAGAGGCACAGCGAGATACAGATAAGCAAAACACAGGATGAGAAAAGCACAGAAAGAGAAATACAGTAAAAATACAACACATGAAAAAAATAACCGAAAGATAGGAAAAAATAAGACAGAGATAGACAATACTCACCACTGAATAACTAGAGCGCAGGGGGCACCTAGTTACCAGGTGGAGCTGTGTGGGGGGGAGCAACTCATGTTGGCAAGGTCTGTCAGGTTGCTCCTTCACCCCGCAGAGGCTGCCATTAAATAGAGGTGGGGAGATGGGAGGATTGGTCAGCTGGGAGGTGGGAAGCAGTGCTGGGAAGGGGTGGGCCACAGGGCAGGCAGTGGCGAGGGTGGAAAGCGCAACAGGGAAGCAAAGCGAGATACAGATAAGGGAAATACAGGAGAGAACAGCACAGAAAGAGAAATACAGTAAAAATACAACGCAGGCAAAAAAAAACGAAAGACAGGAAAAACTTAGACACAGACAACCAATACTCACCACTGGACCACCAGGGATGAGGCATAGACAGGAGCCAGTGGGTGGAGGAGGGCCTTGAACCCTAAGAACTAGACCGCAGGGGGCACACAGCTACCAGACGGAGCTGCATGGCAGGAGAGCAACGCACACTGACAAGATCATTATATATATGTATGTATATGTATCTATGACTACCTTGCAACAACTATATTGACAAGGACCTTGCTTATATTTAAACTACAACTTACTTTTAATTAAAGTTAATGATATAAAGCACAAAATAACTAACAAAACACTCTACTAACTCTATCTCTTTACATGTACTACTAAAATAATTTATTGCAACATCAAAAGAGTGTTCAGCCAATAAAAAACAACACCAGACACAAAACTGCGGAAAGACATAAAAAAAGTAAGCAAATGTTAATTATTATGAAACATAAACTCACCCTAAAACAGGAAAATTCTAACAATCTTAATGTCTACTAACTACTAGCAAACTGACATTTAAAAGTAAACTAATTAATTATTTTTTTCCAAACAGAAAAGAAACCACCTGCTCCACATTACAACACCCCAATGGAAAACCAGCAAAAAAATTGGAACAACATACATGTGAGTATAAATAAGAAAACAAGTTGCATAATTTTATATATAAATGACAAATGTACTAAACATGTTAAGAAAGTAAACATTGTAACAATTATACTTTTTCAGACATAGGCGGTCATTCTGACCCTGGCGGTCAAAGACCGCCAGGGCGGAGGACCGCGGGAGCACCGCCGACAGGCCGGCGGTGCTCCAATGGGGATTCCGACCGCGGCGGTAAAGCCGCGGTCGGACCGGCACCACTGGCGGGCTCCCGCCAGTGTACCGCCGCCCCATTGAATCCTCCACGGCGGCGCAGCTTGCTGCGCCGCCGAGGGGATTCCGACCCCCCCTACCGCCATCCAGATCCCGGCGGTCCGACCGCCGGGATCCGGATGGCGGTAGGGGGGGTCGCGGGGCCCATGGGGGCCCCTGCAGTGCCCATGCCACTGGCATGGGCATTGCAGGGGCCCCCGTAAGAGGGCCCCTAAATGTATTTCACTGTCTGCTGTGCAGACAGTGAAATACGCGACGGGTGCAACTGCACCCGTCGCACAGCTTCCACTCCGCCGGCTCGATTCCGAGCCGGCTTCATCGTGGAAGCCTCTTTCCCGCTGGGCTGGCGGGCGGCCTGAAGGCGACCGCCCGCCAGCCCAGCGGGAAAGTCAGAATTACCGCCGCGGTCTTTCGACCGCGGAACGGTAAGCTGACGGCGGGACTTTGGCGGGCGGCCTCCGCCGCCCGCCAAGGTCAGAATGAGGGCCATAATGATAAAAAGAGCAAGATACATAACATCACAGAAAGGAAAACAATTGTTGGGATTCATGGGCCAAGAAAATACATTGTTGAAAACTATACACTGGAAATGTACTAAATATTATTCTAATGCCGGCCACTACAAATATGATGTTGTAATTAATGTAAGAGAACACAACCACACCCATGTGTGACAGAAATTGAAGTAAGGGAAGTAAAGCACAATAAAAAACAGGCAAACACTACCTCCCAAGAGAAAAAATCCTAAAACACATACTCCATAAAGTCTCAGAACACATAACAGTCCAACTACCAACTATACCCAACTTAGAATGCTTAATTTTAAGAACTAAAAAAGCCACTACTAAAGCACCTCATGCTTCAAGAAGATATCAAGATATCAAAATACTTGAACACTTACAAATGGCACATGATAAGGAACCCTTCCTCTTACATAATTTACAATATTTACTTAAGTAAACAATTACAAATGAATCCTTACATATTCTACAGTAGATAATTTACTAAAACTAAGCCATTGTCAAACCTGGATGATGGATAGGACCTTTAAAGTATGCCCAAACCATTTGCTCATACTTATGCATAAGGGGAGCGGCTCCTTAAGCAAGGGCCTCTCCCCAGGGTGGCAAATTATATTATATTAGGCCAATCTGCCCGAGGGGAGAGGGGGGGCAGAAAACCCCTAGACACCAGGGATAATTTTTTTATTTCTTTTTTTTTATATGTAGGGAACAACTCCTTAGGCAAGGGTCACTCCCCGGGGGGCCAAATTATTTTTAGGCCATTTCTACCCCCCCAGGGGCAGATTGGCCTACTATAATTCACCCGATCTGCCCCCAGGGGGGGCAGAAACCACTAGACACCATTGATTTGTTTTTTTTATACTTACGCATAAGGGGAGCGGCCCCTTGGGCAAGGGCCGCTCCCCAAGGAAGCAAAATATTCTTAAGCCTTTTCTGCCCCCCCCATTGTTTCCCCCCCGGGGGCATATCAGCCTATTATACTTAGGCTGATCTGCCCCCGGGGAGGCAGAAACCTCTAGACACCAGGGATATATATATATATTTTTTTATTTACTTTATATTTTTATATATGGTGAGCGAACCCTTAGGCAAGGGTTGCTCCCCTGGTGGGAAAATTGTATTTAGGCCTTTTCTGCCCCCCCCCCGGTGAGGGCAGATTGGCAGATTTTTGTTAGGCCAATCCGCCCCCAAGAGGAGCAGATACCACTAGACACCAGGGATTTTTATTTTGTTGTGTCAATTTTACGCAAAGGGAGCGACCCCTTAGGCAAGGGTCTCTCCCCTGGGTGGGGGGGGATTTATTTTTAGGCCATTTCTGCTCCCCTTGGGGTCAGATTGGCCTATTTCTTTTAGGCCGATCTACCGACAAAAATTCTGCAGCACTTGTCAGCCTAAAAATGTTTTTTTTCAAACTGCCCTTTTGGACCCGCTTCGGTTCCCCCTCAATTGCAACATGTTTTTGGCTCTTCCCTGTCACAGGCACTTAGCCCACCTACACAAGTGAGGCATAATTTTTACCGGGAGACTGAGGGGAACGTTGGGTGGTGGGAAATTTGTCTCAGTGCAGTAATCCCACACAGAAATGTGGGAAAAATGTGATTTTTGTTTTAGCTAAATTTGAGGTTTGCTGAGGATTCTGGGTAAGAAAACATTGGGGGATCCCTGCAAGTCACACCTCCATGGACTCACTCGGGTGTCTAGTTTTCAGAAATGTCTGGGTTTGGTAGGTTTCCCTAGATAGCTGCTGAGCCCATGACCACCCCTGACCAAAAAAAACGAGGTAGTTTTGTATTTGATAATTTTGATGTGTCCAGATAGTGTTTTGGAGCCTTTCCTTTTGCAGGCACTATGCCTACCCACACAAGTGAGGTACCATTTTTATCGGGAGACTTGGGGGAATGCTGAGTGGACATCCACAATCTCTTGGCCACTCTGAGATTTCAGAACTTTCTGTCACTGACATGTGAGGAAAAAGTGTTTTTTGGGCCAAATTTTGAGGTTTGCAAAGGATTCTGGGTAAGAGAACCTGGTGAGAGCCCCACAAGTCACCATATCTTGGATTCCCCTAGGTTTCTAGTTTTAAAACATGCACAGGTTTGGTAGGTTTCCCAAGGTGCTGGCTGATGTAGAGGCCAAAATCCACAGCTAGGCACTTTGCTAAAAACAAGTCAGATTTCACTGTATAAATGTGTCCATGTTGCGTTTCCTGTCGAGAGCATTACGCCTACCCACGCAAGTGAGGTACCATTTTTATCGGGAGACTTGGGGAAACACAGAATAGCAAAACAAGTGTTATTGCCCCTTGTCTTTCTATACATTTTTTCCTTCCAAATGTAGACAGTGTGTAAAAAAGACGTCTATTTGAGAAATGCCCTGTAATTCACATGCTAGCATGGACACCCCGGAATTCAGAGATGTGCAAATAACCCCTGCTTCTCAACACCTTATCTTGTGCCCATTTTGGAAATACAAAGGTTTTCTTGATACCTATTTTTCACTCTTTATATTTCAGCAAATGAATTGCTGTATACCCGGTATAGAATGAAAACCCATTGCAAGGTGTAGCTCATTTATTGGATCAGGGTACCTAGGGTTCTTGATGAACCTACAAGCCCTATATATCCCCGCAACCAGAAGAGTCCAGCAGATGTAACGGTATATTGCTTTAAAAAATCTGACATCGCAGGAAAAAGTTACAGAGTAAAACGCTGAGAAAAATAGCTGTTTTTTTCACCTCAATTTCAATATTTTTTTTATTTCAGCTGTTATTTTCTGATAAGTTTAGAATTTTGTCTACGTTTCAGAAATGTTTAGCTTTCTGGGATCCAGCATTGGTTTCACATCCATTTCTGTCACTAACTGGAAGAAGGCTGAAAGCACAAAAAATAGTAAAAATGGGGTATGTCCCAGTAAAATGCCAAAATTGTGTTGGAAAATGTGTTTTTATGATTCAAGTCGGCCTGTTTCTGAAACCGGGGAGATGGTGTTTTTAGCACCACAAACCCTTTGTTGATGCCATTTTCTGGGGAAAAAAAACACAAGCCTTCTTGTCCAGCCTTTTTTTCCCATTTGTTTCTAAAAACAAATGAAATTTTCTCTGTATTGTGGCTAATTTCTTCGTCTCCTTCAGGGGAACCCACAAAGTCTTGGTACTGCTAGAATCCCTAGGATGTTGGAAAAAATTAACGCAAATTTGGCGTGGGTAGCTTATGTGGGCAAAACGTTTTGAGAGCCTAGGAGCGAACTGCCCCAAACAGCCAAAAAAAGACTTGGCACCTGAGGGGGGAAAAGGCCTGGCAGCGAAGGGGTTAAGCATAAAACAAACTACTACCCATGAAAAAATATTAATAGACTTTGAACAAGCCATGTTTCAAAAATTTTAAAAATTCTGCCATACAAGGCTATTACTACCATTTCAGTCAAAGCATTTTTGCATTTAGGGCCTCATTATTGCTCTAGCTGTCAAACTGCCAGACCACAAAAGTGGTGTGACTGCCAAAAGACCGCCATGTTGGTGGTCATACACACCACCGTATTGCAAGTTACACAGCCAGGACCTACAAAATCCAGCCAAAAAACAACACCCCTAGTACATGGGAGGGCAGGAAATAGGAGGTCTGACCACCAGCACCGACAGCTCATCAACATACCACCGAACCTATCACAAGTTAAAAATTGCAATGGTGGTCATACCGTGGTGGTCTTCCAATGGCGGTCCGAACTAAGGCAATTTGCGGACACCACAGTAATACATCAAACCACATTGGATGATTTTAAAAACAACACAGCCCAGACACATTCACACCCCTGACACACCTACAAACCAAATTATAAAACACACCCCTTCACACACCACAATCCTTTGCAACTCCTATGCAACATTCACCATCTAGTGCGCCCAAGAAATTCAAATTTCCAATTTATTTGGCACCTCTCCATCTCTCACTGAGCAAATATCCCACACCCACATCACAACCATTTGCACCCCTCCACTCAATTCTCCCATCACATTCTCAATTCCCAGCACCTATCTTTACCATTGATTATTTCATTCCACCACCATGTCTCCCCAGAAAAATCCCCGTGTCACAGAACATGAATTAAGAGTCATGGTGAATGAAATCATTAGAGTAGAGCCACTTCTATGTGGAGCCCAAGTCCAGTGCACTACTACCGCAAGAGAAATGGAAATGTGGCAAAGGATAGTCACACAGTAAATTCTGTAGGCCCCACCCCATGCACAAGGGACAACATTAGGAAGAAGTGGAACGACCTCAGGGGGAAGGTCAGTTCCATGGCATTCAGGTACCAGCTGCAGGTCCAGAAGACTGGCGGTGGTCGCCCACCTTCTCCGTTATAACTCACATCATCGGAGGAGAAGGTCTTGGCCAACCTGCATCCTGAGGGCTTCACAGTAATACCTCAGGAAGTAGAGTCCAGTAAGTCACAGCAAAAAAATGGCACCAAAATGTATTTACATGCATGCTCACTGATCACCTTTTGCCACCCTCACTGCCGCCCCACGCAAAAGTCCAGTATACACCTGTCCACAGACCCCTGTCTGGCCTTCAACATGTAAATTAGACTCACCTGAGGGAACTTCATCTCTGTATGGTGGGTTAGGTCCAGGGATTGACAGCACTACAAATCCCTGCTGTCACTGTTCCAACATTACCAAAACCGGAACAGTGTAGCCTACTCAATTTTAAAATTTAGTACAAACTCCACATTGGAGTGTACTCACCTGAGAGGATGGCATCTGTATAGCCTGTGTGTAGGACAGTCACTGACAGCAATGCTAAGGACAGGATACGCTGTATACCCAATGTCAAACATCTGCCCACTGTGCAACTGTTAAAGTATCCCTGTACGTGAACTTGCAATGGCACAGCACTCACCTGAGAGGATGACCCATGTGTATAGTTTGTACATCTTGAAGAAACATGACTATGGCCCTCATTTCAACTTTGGCGGTAACTGCTGCCTACCGCCATGGCGACGGCCACCAACATACCGTCGCTGTGGCTACCAGCCACCCACCCGCATTATGACTGTCGACGGAATTCCGCCAGAAGGCTGGCGGAATACCGTAGACGGTCATGGTGGCAGGCGGCGGTAAGGTGGTGGTGCTGTCAGCAGCAGCGCCACGCCTGCAAAACACTGCCAACCATTTCATGAGCAATAATACAGCCTGGCAGTGTCTAGCTGGCAGATGCTGCTGCTGACAGCAGCACTGCGTCCCGTCTCCAGCCAGAGGACCCCCTGCAAGCAGGTAAGTCAGGTTCTCTGACAGGAGAGGGGGTGTGGGGTGTTGTGTGTGTGTCTGGGGGTGTTGTATGTGTGTGTGGGGGGTGTGGCGGTATGTTTTGGTATGCGTGCATGCACGTGTGAGTCGCGTTGAATGAGTGCGTGAAGGACTAAATGTAAGTGTACGTGTATGCCGTGTGTGCGCCAAAGTATGTTGGTGTGTGTTGCGGTATGTGGGAATGTTTGTGTGCATGCGTGGGTGGATGTGGGTATACGTGCATGTATGTGTGTATATGTGTGCACGTGTGGGTGTATAAATGTGCGGGGGCAGGAGAAGGAGGGGGAGGGTGGGGGTGACTCTGGCGGGAGGGGCAGGGTAGACCCCTATCAGTGTCAGGGAAGGAAATCCCTGGCACTGATAGTGCTAACCACTATGGTTTTCTTGGTGTACGCTTGCCACGAAAACCATTGTGGTAGGTGGGGTCATAATCCAGGGGGTGGGATTGTGACAGCCGCCTGGCTGGAGAGTGATGTCTCCAGCCCAGTGGCCGTTACCACCCTGGTGGTCAGTGTGTTAAAGTGGCTGTCTGTGTGAGCGGTTTCTGCCATGGTCATAATTCCTTTTTTTTATCGCCAGCCTGTTGGCAGTATTACTGCCGCTTTATCACCGACCGCCAGGGATGTAATGAGGGCCTATATATCCAAGGAGGACCTGTCCCTGCAACTCTAAGAACCAGGCCAGTGCCCATATTGCAATGTGTATCTGCCTGTGAACTCACAGATGTAGTGTACCCACCTGGGAAAGACCAAGATACAGATCATGGTACACTCTGTGATGTGCTAACCACCTAGATCCATCTTGAGCAGCTATGCCAAGATTAAAATATTGTGGACAGGAAGGACAGCTCAAACTGTGTGCCAAACAACATTAAGGTGGTCATTTCGACCTTGGCGGTATAAGGCGCTTACCGCTGTGCAGAAGAACGCCAATACACCGCCGCGGCCCTGGTAGACCGCCACAGCTATTATGACACACATCTCGGAATCCGCCGAAATTCAGACACCCACACAACACCGCCACACCAAAGGTCAGCGATAAACATGCGGAAACAAATCCTCCACCTCCACGCCAACAGAAACACGCCCATGCTATTACGACCCATGAATCCACGCGGCGGTCTTTCAACCGCGGTATTCCATTGGCGGTACACACCGCTGTGCTCAAAATACACACACATCTCCAAAACACCGCCACATAGGACAATTACAAATACACACACCTATACACATACACACACCACTCCCACACACCCAATACAATATAAAACACACACCCACATCACACACAAACCCTTACAACCACAATTTCTGAGAGAAGGCCAGAGAGAGACAGCACAGAATAGAGAACCCCATCACACAGAGGCACACTACACCATCACCCACACAACACCCACGTACAAAACACCACATACCACTACACTCACCACACTCATCAACACATACACCACCCCACACATCACACACACCACCCCATGGCACACCAAAGACACCCCCGCTTCTCCGAGGAGGAGCTCAGGGTCATGGTCGAGGAAATCGTCCGGGTAGAGCCACAGCTATTTGGCTCACAGGTACAGCACACATCAATAGCCAGGAAGATGGAGCTATGGCAAAGAATAGTCGACAGGGTCAACGCTGTGGGACAGCACCCAAGAAATAGGGAGGACATAAGGAAGAGGTGGAACGACCTACGGGGGAAGGTGCGTTCCACGGTATCCAGGCACAACATCGCGGTACAGCGGACTGGCGGCGGACCCCCACCTCCTCCCCCACAACTAACAACATGGGAGGAGCAAGTCTTGTCCATCTTGCATCCTGAGGGCCTCGCAGGAGTCGTTGGAGGAACGGACACTGATAAGTCAAATTTCAACTATCATATCCCCCACCCTACCTGCATGCTATCACACACCCCCACCCTCACACCCTCCCCTATCACTCCAAATCCTCACCTATCTACCCATGACACCAACCACCCATCCCAACCCCAAAACCTGCATGACCTAACTAAGCATGGATACCCATCACTAAAGCATGTCCACTGCACAGACCCCCAACACCCCCCAACTATCACCACACAAGCCCCCACACAGGAATGCCTGCACTGGGTACATGCACACCCAAACATTGCACATCATGAAACACACACATGCAATAATCATGTACTCATACCCTCGCAGGAACCCGAAGGAACGTCACCACACCAGAGGGTCCAGACAACACCACTCCACCCCCAGAAGAGGCCCACAGTGACGACAGCAGCTCTGCCCCACTGGATCTTGATGACCAGCCCAGACCATCGTGGGCCTCAGGACATTCGGTTCCCCTTGCCCAGCCACAGCCCAACACCAAACTGCCACCCTCTGGGAACACCAGCACAGCACCCACCCAGCGGGCCCAAACCTCCCTACCCAGGACAGGTCAATCAGCGGTGTGTCCACCACTACAGGGCACCCAGGCTAACCCACCACCCCAACAACAACAGGGACCTGGGGGCAGTGGTAGTGGGCACATGGTCCAGGGGACGGAGGCACAGGAACACAGGGGAACTGGGAGGGCTGCTGTGCGACAGAGGGAGGACAGGCCAAGGGAACCTACTCTCAACGAGGCCCTCTCCTCCATCATGGGAGCATACCACCACTCCCAGGAGACGATGGCAACGGTACTGGCCAAGTTACAGGACACCCTGCGTCTGCAGGAGGAACAGTATTTGGGGTTCAGGGAGGAGCTCAGGACCATCGGCTCCGCCCTGGGCACCATTGTAGGGGTGCTGACGGACATTCAAAAGACCTTGAGGGACACCGTGGCACTCCAAGGGGCCCCTGACACTAGCCTGGATGATGAAATGCCCACTACCTCCGCCGGCGCTAGTGGACAGGAGGCACCGCCACAGGACCAACACACCAGCACCCCATCCTCTGCAGACGGACAACCACCACGCAAGCGGGCCCTGAGATCCAGGAACAGGACAGAGCAAGATGGCAAGACCCCTGCCAGGAAATAAGACCACCCTGATCGTCCTCCCACTGTCCCACTTTGTTACCCTGTCCAAATCGGAACTGCCCCAGCTCCACTTCCAATGGCCAGATGTGCAATGTACCTGTGAGACTAATAGACTGGACTCTGCCATGGACATTCCTCCACCATCACCCATCCCCATTTCACAACCCCCCTTCATTGTTATGCACTTAAATAAACACCCTTGAAACACTAATAAAACTGGAGTCAGTCAATGATTGTGAACTTTGTATTGTCAATTACAGTGTTAAAAAAGGTTACCCATTGGAAGGCCAACATACCAATGTCACACATCACAAGTCTTTCAAGGGTGCAAGCTGTTGACACGTAGGTGACCACAATAGTGAAACTGAAATGGAAGGGGACTACTCAGCTAACAAATAGGGAGTGAAATGTAGGTACAGGATAGAGGGAGACGTGTGAAAGTTAATAATATGTGAAACATGAAAATGTACTCACCTGTGTCTCACTGAAAATATTGCTGTATGACTGACTCCCTGTTGTCGTTTTCATCTTCATCAGCTTCATCCTCATCACTGTCCAGAGGCTCCACAGGCTCCCCCGCTGCAACAACACCGTCATCTGGATCATCCTCCTGCAGAAAAGGCACCTGGCGTCGCAATGCCAAGTTATGGAGCATGGAGCAGGGGATGATGATGTCGCACACCTTCTTCGGTGAGCAGAATAGGGATCCACCAGTCATATGGAGGCACCTGAACCTGGCCTTAAGAAGGCCGAAGGTGCGTTCGATTACCCTCCTAGTCCGCCCATGGGCATCATTGTACCGTTCCTCTGCCCTGGTCCTGGGATTCCTCACTGGGATCAATAGCCAGGACAGTTTGGGGTAACCAGAGTCCCCCAATAGCCATACACGTTGCCTCTGGAGTTGACCCATCATATCAGGGATGCTGCTATTCCGCAGGATGTAGGCGTCATGCACAGAGCCAGGGAACATAGCATTTACCTGCGATATGTACTGGTCTGCCAAACAGACCATCTGTACATTCATAGAATGATGACTCTTCCTGTTCCTGTACACCTGTTCATTCATGCGGGGGGGACCAGAGCTACATGGGTCCCATCAATGGCACCTATGACGTTGGGTATATGTCCAAGGGCATAGAAATCACCTTTCACTGTAGGCAAATCCTCCACCTCAGGGAAAATGATGTATCTCCTTACGTGTTTCAGCAGGGCAGACAACACTCTGGTCAAGACGTTGGAAAACATAGGCTGGGACATCCCTGATGCCATGGCCACTGTTGTCTGAAAAGACACACTTGCAAGGAAATGCAGCACTGACAGCACCTGCACGTCGGGGGGGATTCCAGTCGGATGGCGGATTGGTGACATCAGGTCTGGCTCCAACTGGGTACATAGTTCCTGGATTGTGGCACGGTCAAACCGGTAGGTCACAATGACATGTCGCTCTTCCATTGTCAACAGGTCCACCAGCGGATTCCAACATCTTCCAATATGTCCCAACTGACGGTGCCTAAGAAGGACAACAGCGAAGAAACTGTCAGCATTCCTCCAGGTATGTACCCAACGTTACACACAAGACTACACCAGACAATTAACCCATCCGGGAAAGGTTTTGAGTGTAGGCCTCGGTATGTGTGACGCAGTAGTAATTGAAGCCATGTGGGCCCCTGAAATGGCGGATGCCTGACCTCTAAACTGGGACAATGGGATTGTGGGGTAACTGCGCTGGCGTTGGACACCGTCGCTGTAGGCGGTCGTAGAGCGCGGCGCAATGCTGCATTGGTTAACATTGGACCCTATGGGTCCCAGGAGCCAATGAACAGATTCGCCGCCGGTGATGATGCGCACCGCCGCGGACGTCACCGCTGCGGACGTCACCACCATTTTCTATCTCTTCAATCACTAGATACCTGACCTTCGACAGGAGAGGACCTACACTGTTAGTGCTGCTGTGACCTCGGTCTGGAAGCGACGATGGCTGCTGTGTCTGGGGAAAGGGCCCCTGCCTTCACTGCACAGGAGTTGGAGAAACTTGAGGATGGGGTCCTCCCCCAGTACACGCTACTCTACGGTCCTCCAGACCAACAGGTTAGTACACAGGGAGCATGTTGGATGGGCTGGGCTTGGGTGGAGAGGGCTGGGTGGATGAGGGAAGGGGGCACAGTACATAGAACAGTTATGCATGGGGATGAATGGGCCACAGGGATAGAGTTGGGAGGGGGCCAATCACAACGACGGTGCAGTAGGTAATGACTGTCCTCTTTCCTTGTGCATGTCATGTAGGTCAGCGCCCACCAGAAGAGGGACATTTGGCGTGCCATCGCCAAGGAAGTCCGGACCCTGGGGGCCCACCAGAGACGGGGCACCCACTGCCGTAAGAGATGGGAGGACATTCGCCGCTGCAGCAAGAAGACGGCGGAGGCTCAGCTGGGGATGGCTTCCCAACGTGGAAGGTGTGCCCGTCGCACCATGACCCCCCTGATGTTCTGGGTCCTGGCGGTGGCCTACCCGGAGTTGGATGGGCGCTTAAGGACATCACAGCAGACACAAGGGGGTGAGTACTACCTCATCATATGGACTTTGCGTGCAGTGGAGGTGTCTGGGTGGGGGTGGTGGGTTGTAGGTGTCCCTAGGCCAGGGCGAGTTAGGTAGGCAAGGCCCCTCCGTTATGTAGGCCATGTGGCATCTCTACCCCAGCTCAAAACAGAGGGAAGTTGATGTATAGTTGCCCCTTTGCCATCCATGTGGGCAGATTACTACCATTGCCATGTAGGCCATTTCCCAGAAATAACATGTGCAGAGGTCAGGAGCACGGCGTAATGCATGGGGCTGCTGCGTCTGTCTTGTCCTCCAACGGTAGCGGTATGCCATGCACTAAAACTCTCTTTCTTCTGTCTCCCCCCTTTTCCTGCTCTCCCTGTCCTTTTGTGCATCAGCATCAACAGGCGGAGGTACAGTGGCACCGGAGCACTAGGGAGCTGCATCCCACATGGCCATGGAGGGCCACACCACAGACTCTGAATTCACCAGTGGGACGGAGGGCGAGGGGAGCTTCACGTCAGCCACCAGATCACCATCCAGCGACACGGACTCGTCCGCCGATGGGATCTCCCCTGTGGTGGCGGCACCATCTGTGCCCCCCACTTCTACAGGTACAGCCGCCACCTCCCCTACCAGCACCGCCCTCCCAGCAGCCCCTCAGCGTGTGTCCCGTGCCCGCTCACCCAGGAGGATGGGCATCACCTTCGCCCCAGGCACCTCAGGCCCTGCCCCAGTCACCCCTGCTGCCCTCAGTGAGGAGGCCATTGACCTCCTCAGGTCACTCACTGTTGGGCAGTCTACCATTGTGAATGCCATCCAGGGTGTAGAACGAGAGTTGAAACACGGTAATGCATTCCTGGAAGGCATTCATTCTGGTCAGGCTGTCCTTCAGCGAACCCTGCAATCTCTGGCTTCAGCACTGATGGCAGCCATTGTCCCTGTGTCCAGCCTCCCCCTCCAACCTCCTCCACCCAGACCCAATCCCCTGTACCCTAGCCCATCCCAAGCACACCTACAGGCCAGCAGGCACACAAGTCAACACACACAAGTAGCTCAAGCAAACATAGGCACCACACACACCACAGGCACTCACACAAGCATCACACCCATACAGACACAGCAACATCCACTGTCTCCACTGTGTCCCACTCCTCCTCTTCTCCCTCCTCCCTCCCAGTCTCGTCTACACACACACCTGCATGCACCACATCTACAGGCACTAGGACTCGCACCAGGACACCCAGCACCACAAGCCGCTCACCTGCACTCACCACCTCCACTGCCATTTACACGTCCCATGTGTCCTCTCCCAGTGTGACTGTGACGCCCCCTCCCAAAGTACACAAACGCCGGCAATCACTCACCCAACATCCATCCACCTCATAACAGCCTCCAGTACCTGCACCTGCACCCAAAACACCTAAAGTGACACCTCCTACAACCACCTCCTCTACCTCCACTCCCAGACCCCCTCCAACTACCCATCCCAGTGTCCGTCAGAAACTGTCCCTGTCAAATTGACATGTTTGCCCCCCCCCCCCCTCCAGTTCATCAGTCCCGTCGTAGCGCCTGAGCCAAAAAGCCTCCAGTACCAGTGGTGCGTGTTCCAGGTTTTTGGAGTGCACCGTCCACCAGGGCAGGCAGTAGGACCCGGAGCCAAGGCACTGTCAGCCCACCCCCTGTAAAGGCACCGAAATTGGAGAGTGGACGACAGGACCGTGTCAAGACTCCTGGTGGGACAACAAGTGAAATGGGATCCAAGGCGATTGGTGAGTCAGCTGTCACTCCAAAGAAGGTGGGGAAAGTTCTGAGGAAGTCTGCCCAGCCTGTTGTGAGTGTCACGGCGGAGAAGTGCGCCATCATTTCCGGCGGTCCAGACACAACCGCCAGAACCGTTGTCACTGGTCCAGAGACCACCGCCGGAGTCACAGCCCAGGAGGGCCCAAGTATCGTTACTGGTCAGGAGACCACCGGCAGAGTCATTGCCCAGGAGGGCCCAAGTATCGTTACTGGTCAGGAGACCACCGCCAGAGTCATTGCCCAGGAGGGCCCAAGTATCGTTACTGGTCAGGAGACCACCGCCAGAGTCAATGCCCAGGATGGACCAGGATCCCACAGCCCCGCTGGGCAATGATGGAACGTCATGCCACACCCCAATGTCCAGTGTGGAGTTTGTCATGCCACACCCCAATGTCCAGTGTGGAGTTCGTCATGCCACACCCCAATGTCCATTGTGGAGTTCGTCATGCCACACACCAATGTCAGTATCTGAACCGCCATCTCAGGCTACCGCTGAACAGTCCATAGCCAGCCATGGCAAAGCACCGCTGAACAAGACTAAGACCGCCATGGTGAACACCGCTGAACAGTCCATAGCCAGCCATGGTGAAGACAGCTGAACAGTCCATAACCAGCCATGGCAAAGCACCGCTGAACAAGGCCAAGACCGCCATGGTGAAGACCGCTGAACAGTCCATAGCCAGCCATGGTGAAGACCGCTGAACAGTCCATAGCCAGCCATGGCAAAGCACCGCTGAACAAGGCCAAGACCGCCATGGTGAAGACCGCTGAACAGTCCATAGCCAGCCATGGCAATGCACCGCTGAACAAGGCCAAGACCGCCATGGTGAAGACCGCTGAACAGTCCATAGCCAGCCATGGTGAAGACCGCTGAACAGTCCATAGCCAGCCATGGCAAAGCACCGCTGAACAAGGCCAAGACCGCCATGGTGAAGACCGCTGAACAGTCCATAGCCAGCCATGGCAAAGCACCGCTGAACAAGGCCAAGACCGCCATGGTGAAGACCGCTGATCAGGGCAAACACCGTGTGGGTATGAATATGCCGCCACATCAGGCATCCTTCTCCCATGTGCAGCTGGGACAGTGACAGGACAGGAACTTTCACGGGGAGACTCATCCAGTCTGGCCACCAGTCCCACCCAGTACCAGTTGAGAACTGCATCTAATTGCGTCAATGTGGCTTTGCACTCCCCAGGATGGTCCAGTGGGCAACCCACCCACTGTAAATACTTGAGAGACTGTGGCTTTGCACTCCCCAGGATTGAACAGTGGTCAACCCACCCACTGTAGAGACTTGAGAGACTGTGGCTTTGCACTCCCCAGGATTGAACAGTGGTCAACCCACCCACTGTAGAGACTTGAGAGACTGTGGCTTTGCACTCCCCAGGATTGAACAGTGGTCAACCCACCCACTGTAGAGACTTGAGAGACTGTGGCTTTGCACTCCCCAGGATTGTTCAGTGGCAAGCCACCCACTGTAGAGACTTGAGAGACTGTGGCTTTGCACTCCCCAGGATTGAACAGTGGGCAAACTACCCACTGTAGAGACTTGAGAGACTGTGGCTTTGCACTCCCCAGGATTGAACAGTGGGCAACCCACCCACTGTAGAGACTTGAGAGACTGTGGCTTTGCACTCCCCAGGATACATCAATGGGCATGGAGCCCCGTTGTGGATCTGGCTTTGCAGTCATGTGGCTGAGGTGCCCCCCCTTCCCTTCCCCCTGAGGTGCCTGTAGTGTTTCAATCTGATGCCCCGGCAGTGTTCTCTCGGATTTTGGTCAGGTATCTATTGTGGTCCTCGCCCACGCATTTTTGGACAGTTGGTGTACGGACATTGTTGTGTACATATCTGCACTACTTCTTGTATTGTATATATAAATATGACAGATTTCGAGATATGATTCAGTATATTTTATATGACATGTATATTGGCACATTACAATATTTGAACGGATCTCGCTTTGTCTTTGCATTCTTCCGGGGGGATTGTGGGTTGTTAATGTGATATTTTTGACTGCATTGGTGTGTATGTTGTAATATGCGAGGGTGGGGGTGTTTGGTGGGTGTCCCCCTAACTTTTGCCTCCCCGTGTCGTAGATGCAGTACTCGTTGCTGTTATTCGTACAGGAGCAGAAAGACAAGGGCAGGTAGTATTTGTAGTTCCGGCTCCATGGAGTCGTCATTCCTCGTGGAGTGTGTTGAGGTGAGCGTTTTCCCATAGCAAAGGCTGTTTCCGCCGTGTTTTTATCCACGATGAATCCACCCCGGAAAAGGTGGCGGATTGGTGTGTTGTAATAGTGTGGGCGGTACTTTGTCTCCCGCCTGTCTGTTGGCGGTGACCGCCACGCTGTTTGTCTGTACCGCCGTGGCGGGCGATGTGTTAAAGTGGCTGTCTTTGTTGGCGGTTACCGCCAGGGTCGTAATTCCTTTTTTTTTCCCGCCGGCCTGTTTGCGGTATTACCGCACCTTTTACACCGTCCGCCAGGGTTGTAATGACCCCCTAAATACAGATTAAAGGCATCAAAATGCATCATCTGAATGGTATAGGCAGCAGACATATTCCCAAACCACTGACAACATGATGACAACTATCATATATAAAACAAGGTTCAGGATCTGCATGCAATACAGTCAATTAGATCTTAAGATGACCTAAACCACATCCTGCCCAGACACTGTTTTCACTGCATTGCTGGCAAGATATGAGTCTAAGACCATCCCTCCAAGTGCTAATAAACTAAGACATCCTGAAGCTAGTTGACTGAAATGGAATTGGTATGTCACCCAAATGTCAGCTCGACAGAGTTGATAGCATGTGTGCCTGTCACATAAGGCAAATTGTCAAATCCAATGTGTACATGGCCTTTGTGAAATGTCACTGTTAACTATTGGAGGTAGATGTCACAATACAACCTGTAACATTCTGTCTCTCACATTAACAGGTCTACACGCCACTTGGAACAGAGGCACCACTCAAGAGTCTGCCACTACCCCCATGGATGAAGCCCTCAGTGAGGACAACACTCCTGGACGTGTGGACGTTCAGGATGGTTCTGGCCCATCAGGGCAACCTGGTCACACAACACCTGTCAGTCTCACATTGACCACATCGACTCCTCCCAGCCCGGTTGCGTCAACATCTCAGGCAAACAGTTGCTCACAAACCTGTGTCCCAAGGACAGTTACAACAATCTTGTGCCCCCCAGTCCAGGATCCTGAGTCACAGCAAGACACCTCTGACAATGATGATCCTGGAAACAGTTATAGTGGGTAAGCTGCTCCAAAGGTGCAGGCACATGGGGGTAGAGTGCGTGGGAGGCATGATTTGGGTAAGCGACATGTGGCTAAGACACCATCACCCAAGTCTTGGGAGCATACCAACAATCTTAAGGTGTGAAGGATCAGGTACTTGCCAAACTCAGGGAGATCAAGGAGCTACAGAGGGACTTCCATCGAGAAATCAGTGAACAGTGGGAGGCCCACAATAGAAACATGGTCTCCCTAACAGGGATGTTGAGAGACATAAACACCACCCTGAGAAGGGATTGTAAACAACACCAGACCCCTTCCATTGGCCAGTCTATTCCAGCCCCTTCTACATCTGTGGCAGCCGCTGGAAGGGAGGCCCTGCCAGGGGAAGGACCTGCCTCAGACACCTGTATAGCTGAAGAACACCCTGCAAGTGGGGAAGTCCACCCAAGCATCCAGTAGGTATGGATGGAAAGACACAAACCACTGCCAGGAAGTGAGCCCTTCCTGATGAAACTCCTTTGTGTTCCACTGATTCACTCTGTTGACTGTTTTCCAACCACTTTCCATTTCCCATGCTAGTAGGACACTGGACTTTAGACTTCAAATCTTGTGGCATCTACCATAATGATTACTTCCACCATGGCTGATTCCTTCGCTGTCAATTTCTTTTTTATAGTTTTGCCTTTATTTTGTGTGCACATGTAAATAAACACACAGAGCACTTAAATAATGCCTACTAGTAATTTGTCATCATTGTGAGATTTTGAATGCTAAATCTACGTGATGCCCATGATGAATACATAATTTGGTAATGGAAGGAGAGATATGCCACAGGTAGTGGCATGCAGAGGATTCCTACTAACACAATGACACAAGTGACTAGTCACACCAAACATTGTATTGCACTGTACAGCACATAGGCTGCCAAAATTACTGGACTTTCATAGCCAAGAATAGCAGAACTATGTTGAGTCAGGCTAGATATCTCAGGGTACCATCCCCCAGACCACAGAAGAAAGGGCTATGTCAGACCTTGTCCCATAGAATAGGCCAACAGATTAGTGGATGTTGTCACCAGATTCAGCCTTATCACAAACCAAAACTAGGTCTATTAACTTGACATACGCCATGGCACAGACAGTGTTCAGTACAACAGTCCCTAATCATAGGTCAATACTATTACAATGTACAAGCATCTGGTGGTATGATAGAAACCTATGCCAGTGTAGTGGCACAGACACTGTGACCTGCAATGAGGAAACACTTTGACAGCTACATACAGGATCAGTGTCAACATAATGTGAAAGGCGAATGCATGGATTGCACTGGATGACAACATGTATCAAGGTCATATGATCACACACATGAGATAATTGGATCTACACTCCACATTAAACAAGTGTATTGTGCAGAATTCCACCCACCCACTATCCTAGCTGCTTTTGGCAAATGACTCATACACCTTAAATCTATGACCTTCATTGCTTGGATCAATCAATGTCCACTTCACATGCCAGGAGAGCAACAGCTACATCAATGTCACAACTCTGAAATGCCCAGAGGAGGATGGCATGGTGATGAGACCTAGATGAAACACAATAAAAAGACTTTAGGCAGGAGGAATACATGCATATGACCATAACCTCATATTAGACTTCAGTAGGTCAATTCACATGTCCATGAGACTGATACAAACAAAGAAGAAAATGATGGTCTTAGCTTATTTTCAGTCAGAATTTGCAATCACACCTGGGTTGTACACTGCATGGTGTGGGATCCCCTGTCCTGTGTGGAAAACATGCCCTACTCAACACATCCTGTCAACTACAGTTTGGCATACAATCCCCAAAATCACATATTACCACACACACACACACTCAAGTAAAGTATTGATTAATGAGATCTACCTGCAAGTCTTCAACTTCCTCCTTATGACTGTCATCCTCACTTGGCATTTCAGGATTCTCATCCAGTGGCACTGCTAGCTCCCCCTCATCTGGTATTTATGGGATGTTCCTCCCCAGGGCAATGTTGTGGAGCATGTAGCATGCCACTATGATCATGCATATTTTTTGGGGTGAGTAGAGGAAGGCTCCACCAGCCTTTTCTATGCCCCTAACTCTGGCTTTCAGGAGTCCAAAAGCCTGCTCAGCAACACGTGTTCCATTGGCATCGTTGAAGCTGACTTCCCCTGGCATAGTTTGGTTCCTCACGGGTGTCAACAACCATGGATGGTCTGGGTATGCAGAGTCCCCTTTAATGGAATAGGACATATGTGCAACAATTAGTCCCTCTCATTGTTTCTTCTGCAGCACACATTTGATACAAACACACATTACATATGTGACTTAGCAATTAGCCAGGCCCTCTCGGGGTACAGTTGTAACATCAGCTGTGGAATTGCGGTGTTCCGCAAGATTAAGGCATCATAAACTGAACCCAATAACGGGCACAGACCTGTGACATGTAGAGGTCTGCCAAACAAACAACTTGGACATTGATTTAATGGAAGTTCTTCCTGTTCCATTAGACTTGTTCATTGGCATCCGGTGGAACCAAGGCAACATGTGTTTCATCAATGGCTCCCACCTCATGTGTGCCAAGCCATAGAATAGAAGTATATCCTTCAATACAAGCCTAAACATAGACTGGGTCATCCCATCAGATTGGGACACTGTATTTTGGAAGTACCCTGTGGCCAGGAAGTGCAACACTGCCATAACTTGTTCAATGGGTGGTATGGTATTTGGATAAGAAATGTCAGGCAGTAGATCTGGCTCCAACTGACAACAGAAATCCACAATTGTTTGCCTATTCAGACGGTACATCTGAATGATGTGTCTTTCTTTCTTCCATAGCCTGAAGGTCTGGCAGTGGATGGTAGACAGGAGGATGTCTGATCCTTCCTCTCCCTGGGTACCTATGTGGAAAAGAAATGAGTATAACTATCATCCAATTTATTTCCTGCAACATATATAATCCATGCTATTGACGTACTGTGTCAAGGCATGCCATGTTTGATGACATGATGCTCCGTACACATTACCAATATCAATTCCACGGAAGTAACATGTTTCCCCATTGCTTTACCACATATGTCTATACATCATCTATCTGGACAGCAACACATTTTTCCATAAAACTTGAATGTGACATAAGTTCCTGAATTTGAAATGACTGGTGGGGGGTGTCTGTGACCACAATGAACTTGCCATATGTGCCTGGCAAAGTAAAAAATGCTGTTGAAGTAGAAGGACATACAACACAGGACAAGGCCAGTACTTATCAAATGTTTAGACCATTATTTGGAGTTGTGACGCATTTATTGTTAGCCAAATACCACATAAAATGCTTTTAAAATGGCGGGTGCCTGGCCTACTCCTTCTGGACACTAGGAACTGCCCACGTCTGCTGACGGAAGTCATCATGGCAGTAGGCGGTTATAACAGTGGCGGACACAGCTAAAGGCGGTCTTCGCCAATGGATGTGTCTGCCGGCGGTGATAGCGGCATACATTGCAGATGTGACCGCCATGATCTGAATAATCCCTCACTTTACTCCTGACGCTGCTGCCAGCAAGACCTCCATGACCTGAGCTGCTGTGTGCCACCTCTGGGGACAATCATGCAACATCCAACAGGTGATAGAGCCCCTGCCCTCTCCCCGGAGAAGCTGGTGGAGGAGGTCCTACCAATGTATTAACAGCTCTATAGTGTACTAGAAGAGCAGGTAGGTGCCTCATGTCCACTTTTTTCCCTGTACTTCAACATATATTCCATCCTCACAGGGTAGATTGTGCCTATGTGTGCCAAACATTGTAGTAAAGGCTATGGAGCTGCACTCACAGTGGCTTGGGAAGCCACAGAGTTGTCTCCCATAGTTTTTGACATCTCTGTCTGAATGCCAGGGCATATCTCACAAGATGTCAGTTGACCAACCTAGTTAGTGGAGGGCCTGAGCAGGGTGGTGGTTTGGTCTGCAGATTGTAGAATGTTTGTAGTCTTGTCCATGTACTCAGTGACTTGTATGTGCCCCTCTTAGGCATTTTGGGCTAAACAGATTGTTCATTGCAATGTGGACTGACATATGTGTGACTGCCATTTTGTTTGTCATCTGGAGACAATTTCCTGTCTGTGCATCGATGCAGATCAACACCCATCAAGAAAAGAGGATGGAAAGCTATTGGAAAGAAGACGCACACCCTGAGGGGGTGGGCCCACTGCAGAAAGAGGTGGGAGGACCTGAGACGCTGGGCCTGGAAGGTCACAGAGGCCCAGCTAGGGCTGTCGTCCCAACCTGGGCACGGTACCCATTGAATTAAGAACCCCTTAATGGCCTGCATTATGGTGGTGGACTACCCGGAGCTGGATGGACGTTTGAGGGCAGCACAGCAGCCACAAGGGGGTGAGTACACAGAAAATTCCTGCTTGTGCCATTGCCAGGTAGTTGTGTGGGGCACTGACTGCTATCCCTGACAATTAGGGAAGAGCCATGTGTCACACAGTATTTGGGAGTTTGATTACATTAACATGTCATATGTATCTAACTGGTGTACCCTGCCTTCTGAACATGGGACTTAGTACAAGTTTTGGGTGAATTCACAAACCAATTACTCTGCAGGGTCCAAAAATGGCTGTGTCTACTCCTCCTTCATGTACTATTTGTTGTTGGTGGTATTTGTGAGCCAATAATCACTTCCCCTGAATGTCACAGATACATTGTAATTGCATTATGGATCACTGTCCCCTGCCATGTGTCTGGGCATATGTTCATGTTGACATCTGACGCCCAGAAGCAAGGTATCCTCAACATATGATGGGTACTGGTGCCTCACTGCAGTCTGTGCTGTTTTGGTTCCCATCATATACGTGACATGGCTTACCTGGAGAATTGTTTGCAGATGTAGCAAACCACTTTAATTTGTAAGTGGGGAATTTCCATTGACATGAATCATGTCCCATGATAGTTGCCAACATTCAATGTGCCTACACGTCAGCATGTGCCCTTTTCCCTTTAGGAAACATTCATTATCTGATATTTCAGCATGTCCTAGCCATGTTGATGGTATGATGTCAGTAACCCCTCACATAAATGTGCTAGGAAAACTGGTGCTGGAATGGTACATTTACTATGGTGCTACATTCCATGTTGGGTCACAGACAGGAGTGTACTGGGAATTTGTATTGTCTGACAGATACCTTCATGTTTCATAGTATGTAATTTGATATTTAGATTTGCTCTAGCAATGAGGGATATGACCGGTGGCCCAAGATTGTGGGATCAGTCTGTGTTTATCTATGCCCATAATGTAGCACCATGTTGAAGAGTTTACTGCACACATGTATTGATTGAGGATTGTTCCCTGACTGTTGTAATGCATCATGGGGTGTGTTGCATTGATGTTGACATCACACATGTTTGGGTTCATCCATTCATCCACAGATAGCTACCATGTTTGTCATGTCCAAGATGTGGGTAGTGATGTTGCTTCTCAATGGACAACAGGTTGGAGTCCTTCTATCTGTGACTGTGAGTTCTATGTCTCTGCAACATTTGAAGAACAGATGTGCACTACTGACACACTCAGATGTAGTAATTGTCATGGGAGTCAGACATTAGTGGTGACTATCCTGGGGCTTACTGATTCTTTGTTGTGTAGATCCTTGAAACGTTACACCCTGACATATTGAACCTGACGTCAGTGGTGTTACTTTCATTGGCATATGTAAGGTCTCTCTGTGTGACATTGATAGTACCTCCTTAACTCTATTGTGCAGGTGTAACTTGTAAATCTGTACATTGTTGACATGTGTCCCTTATGACACAGGTATTTCCATTTCAAGTACTTTAGGATATTGCACTTTTGTATCAGAGTCAGCTGGGTGTCATTAGCTTCATCCCACATTGTTGGTACATCCTGAAAGTGAAAAATGGAAGTGTGCACAGGCTTGTGTGTTAAAATGGGTTTGTACTTCACAATAGGATACTTTTATTGGCTACAGGTTAACTAGAATCTGCTGCATGTGACACAGCATTGGGGATAGAGAGGTCACCTAGTTGTAGTATGGTTGTGGGCTTTGCCATATCCTATCCATGCAAGTCTAGTAGTCTGACATCCTGATTTTCTTGCGGGCAACTTTGGCAATTTTGCAGATGGCCTGCAATCATATGTAATGGAACAAGAATGTGCCACTTAGGTGTAAGTTTTAGCTGAGGCCTACTTGACCTGATGGCATTATTTGTCACTCAGAGTTGTGGTTGAAGTGTTACCAGGTACTTGTTGTGACCCTATTTCTCTCTATTTTCCAGCATTAATACCTGCAAGTGAAGGAGACAGGGCACAGCCGAGTGGGGAAGCATCTCGCCACTGGACCTCAGATCAAGATAGCACTGACACAGAGGGACCCAGTGGTCTGGAGGGTGAGGGGAGTGCCACAGGGGAGACCGAACATTCTTCATCATTGTTACACCTGACAGCCTTAGGGTGGTCATCCACCAACTTTTTGCCTGCCTCCCTCCACTTTTCTGACACTGTTTTTGTTGATTTTAGGACTCTGCGCATTTTATCACTGCTAACCAGTGCATATGCTCTCTCCCGTAAACATGGTAACATTAGTTCAACCCAATTGCCATATTTGATTTACTTATAAGACCATAGTAAAGTGCACTCCAGGGTACTATGTAGGTAAAAGGAAGGACATGTACATATGTGTTCTATATGTCTTGGTAGTGAAAAACTCTTACATTTGTTTTCCACTACTGTGAGGCCTCCTACTTTCACAGACTAGCATTATGACTACCCTCATATACCTTTTGAGTGGTGGAGTTTGATGTGAAAGGGCTAACCAAGTCATATTTAGTATGGCCAGAATGGTAATAGACAATCTTGCTTATTCGTGACGTTGGATTTTATATTGCTATTTTAGAAATACCACCTTTAGAAAGACAACCACAAACACAGGACACTCAGGCCCTCATTTAGACATTGGCGGTAAATCCCACTTACCGCCGCGGTGACGACTGCCAACATACCATTGCGTATTATGACACACACACACTAAACCGACAGAATACTGCCAGAAAAACATATCCGCCAGACCAAAGGTAAGTGGTAAAGTGTCGGTACGAACACCCATACCGTTACGCCAACAAAACAATGCCCTCCACATTTTGACCCACGAATCACTACGGTGGACATTCAACTGCAATAAACCATTGGTGATTCACACCAGCGTGGCCAGAATGGCCACCCAAATACAAAACAACACAACATTGGACAAAACAAAAATCACACACCTGACACTCATCCACACACCACACCCACCAAACCACAACACTTTAAAACACACACCCACATTACACGCAACCCTTTACGAACACGAAAAGACTGCAAAAGCTAGCCACACAAATCACAGAGGCAACTACACACACACACACCATAAACACCCATTCATCCGTCTCTCACCCCATCCCATACCCCACCACATTACTCAACACCCTCTGCACAACACACACCACACAACACCCATGTCCCCACTAAGACACCCCCGTTTCACAGATGAGGAGTTGCCTGTCATGGTGGAGGAAATAGTCAGGGTAGAGCCACAGCTGTTTGGAGCACAGGTACAGCAAATATCCATTACTAGGAAGATGGAACTATGTCGGAGAATCATGGACAGGGTGAACGCCGTAGGACAGCATCCAAGAACAAGGGACGACATCAGGAAGAGGTGGAACGACCTATAGGGGAAGATACGCTCTGTGGCAGCAAGGCACCAGCTCACCATCCAGAGAACTCCTCCCCCACAGCTGACAGCATGGGAGGAGCAAGTCTTGGAAATCCTGCATCCTGAGGGACTTACAGGAGTAGCCTTAGGACTGGACACTGGTGAGTTAATAATTGCTACTTATCATCCCCACATACCTGCATGCCATCGCACCCCTTCACCCTGACTCCCATCACTCCACTCCATCCCACACACTACACCTACACATGTGACTAACTGCAATGCCAGGCCCTGCATGCCATACCAATGCATGTACAGCCCTTCCAGCCCTGCATGTACACCCAACACTCACTAATGTCCTGGGGGCTTACCAACAATCCCAGGACAAGATGGGCCAGATCCTTAACAACATGCAGGGCAACAAGCGGCTGCAGGAGGTACCCCATCAGGAGATCAGGGAAGATTTGCAGGCCCTCAACACCATCATGGTCTCCATAGTAGGGGTGCTGGCTGATATGGCCAACATCATGAAGGAATGGACAGCACACCAGCGGGCCTCTTCCACTAGCCAGTCAACTGACCAGCCCACCACATCTGCTGCCGCTAGTGGACAGGAGGCCCTGCCACTGGACCCACAGGCCGCCAGTACCCTCTCCCCCAGCAGAAGGTGAATCACCCCACAAAAATTCCCTGCGACCCAGGCAGAAACCAGTGACACTAGCCAGAAAATGAAACCCTCCTGAACGTCACCTTTGGTTCCCACCCTGTCACCTTGTCCACTTTGCACTGCCTTTGCTTCCCTTCCTATGGCCCCTTGGACACTGTACCTGTGCAACAAACAGACTGGACCAATACCCCAGACTCACCTTTACCATCACCCCATTCCATTGCACTTTCTGTCGATAAATTTCACTGCAATAAACACCCTTGAACACCACATGAGTGATAGTGTTTTATGTTATGAAAATGTGCAAATATGGAAACAGTCACATCTTGTGCAAATGACCTGAACACTATGATAGCATACAAATAATTAAATGTAGCTGTCTGTAGTCATCACATAAGTACACAGTTGTTACAACACCAACATCTGCAAAATGAGAAGCCATAGATGACAGTCAGTTGAGATGCACAGGAAGTGAATGCCATACTGCTACAGCCACACTGAAAACATAAATAATCAGAGGAATCACAGTTCCACTGTCTTACCTGTGTGTTATTGGAAGTATTGACGTATAACTGATGTTCTGTTGTCCACATCCTCATCCTCTGCCTCCTCATCCTCACTGTCCTCAGGGTCCACTGCTGCCACAGGGGTATTTCCAATCTCCTCCTCCTGCAGATTAGGCAAATGCTGTCTGAGGGCCAGGTTGTGGAACATGCAGCATGCTACTACTATCTTGCATACCTTCTCAGGGAAGCAGCACAGGGATCCACCTGTCAGATGGAGGCATCTGAACCTGGCCTTCAGGAGGCTGAATGTACGTTCTATGATTTGCCTGGTTCACCCATGTGCATCATTATACCGAATCTCGGCCCCTGTCCTGGCATTCCTCACAGGGGTCAGGAGCCACAATAGGTTTGGGTAGTCAGAGTCACCTGCAAGTATTGAGGCACAAACATTAGCCTTACACAGTGGTATGGGGATAACTCCTGAAGGCATACACTGACATATATTGCGTGGGAACTCTGCCTCACCTATTAGCCACACCCTGTGCCTATGTAGTTGTGCCATCACATTTGGGATGCTGCTATTCCTCAAGAACGAAGGTGTCATGCACCGACCCATGATACCTGGCAGTGACATGGAGATGTACTGGTCAGCCAGGCACATCATTTGCACACTGAGTGAGTGGAAACTCTTCTGATTCCTGAACACCTGTTAATTGGTCTGGGGGGGGGACAAACGCAATATGAGTTCCGTCAATCAGCCGAATAATATTTAGTATACGTCCCATTGCATAGAATCCTACCTTCACAGTGGCCAAATCTTCAACCTGGGGGAAAGCAATATAGCTACACATGTGTTTGACCAAGGCAGACAAAACCCTTTCCAGCATGATTGAGAACATTGGCTGTGACATTCCTGCTGCCAAGCCCACTGTCACTTGGAAGGAACCAGTTGCCATGAAATGGAGTACTGATAGCACTTGCACAAGAGGGGGGATCCCAGTGGGGTGACAGATAGCAGATTTCACTTCAGGCTCCTATTGGGCACACAGCTCTGTGATTGTGGACCTGTCAAGTCTATACGTGAAGATAATGTGCCTGTCCTCCACTGTTGCCAAGTCCACCAGGGGTCTGTACACGGGAGTATGTCTCCATTTCCTATTCATCCACAGTGGTAGGACTCTAAGGGACACAAGTATGAGGAGCCGGTCACAACCTGAACAATGAAGCTACAACAGTAGTTTGCATTCTGTAAACATGTAATGGGTCAGTGTGATTTGTCTAGTATGTGCCAATACCTCTTGTGATGCACCATTTTCCAGATTCCTGCCCTCCCCCCGAAATGGCATCTGTCTGTCCTGTGTGGAGGGGCAGGTGGAAGTGAGGTAATTCCGCTGACGTTGTGTACTGTTGTGGGAGGCGGTCGGGCACCGCCGTGGAACTCCTCATTGGTTAACATTGGGCCCTATGGGGTACAGTGGCCAATGGTGATCTACGCTGGCGGTGATAATATGCACTGCCGTGGACGTGATCGACATTTTCTATTATATTCCAAACTTGCTACCTGATCTTCCATAGGAGAGGACCTACACTGCATGTGCTGCTGTGACCTGTGTCTGGAACCTACCAAGGCCCGTGTGACCGGGTAAAGGGCCCCTGCCTTCACTTTGGAGGAGTTGGAGAGACTGGTGGGTGGGTTCCTATCCCAGTACGGACTGCTGTATGGGCCTCCAGACCAACAGGTGAGTACACTGTGGGCACGATGCATGTGGGGAGGCTGCATGGAGTGCTGTGTGTGAAGGCCTCGTGTATGGGGGGTGGGTGGATGTCCTCTTGGCAGCGTACAGGTTGTGTGCTGGGCTATGTGTGTGTCAATGGTGATGGAAATGGGTATGGTGGGCCCTATGTGTAACAGGCTGGACTCGTTGTCTAATGGTATTTCCCTGTGTGTATTGCCTCTGCAGGTCAGCGCCCATCAAAAGAAGGGTATATGGCTTGCCATCGCCAAGGAGGAGTGGACCCTGGGGGACTACGTCAGGCGGAGCACCCACTGTCGCAAACGGTGGGAGGACCTAAGACGCTGGGCTCGGAAGACGATGGAGGCCCAGCTGGGGATGGGTGCCCGTCGAACCCTGACCCCCCTGATTGGCCGCATACTGGCTGTGGCCTATCCAGACCTGGATGGGCGCTTGAGGGCACCACAGCAGCCACAAGGGGGTGAGTACAGTGGCCATCATTACAACTTACTCATGGTAGGGTGGTAGCCGTGTGGTGGATGTGTGTCAGTGGGTGCCCCTTGGCCAGCCCTGACATTGCAGAGTAGGTCCCCTGGTGGTTAGGGTTCTGGTGGAGGAGCAGAGGCACCGGCGAAAGAGGGAGCTGCATCCCACAGGACCCAGGAAGCAGAGTCCACCGACGCTGAGGGCACCAGTGGGACGGAGGGCAAAGGGAGCACCATGGCGGAGACTGGAGGGGGCAATACAGACTCAGATACCTCCTCCGATGGAAGCTCCCTGCTGGTGGCTGACACTTCTGTGACAACCCCAGCTACAGGTAGAGCCGCCACCCCCGTACCAGCACCGCCCTCCCAGCAGCTCATCATCGAGTTGCCCGTGCCCACTCACCCAGGAGGGTGGGCATCTCCTTTGCCCCAAGCACCTCAGGCCCTGCCCAATAAGCCCTGCTGCCCAACCATTGTGAATGCCATCCAGGGGCTGGCAGCCCAGATGCAACAATCTAATGCATTCCTGGAGGGTATTCACACTGGATTGGTGGCCCAGCAGAGATTGATTCAGGCTCTGGCCTCCTCTCTGATGGCAGTCATTGTCCCTGTTTCTGCAATCCCCCTCCAACTTCCACTGCCCAGTCCCATTCTCCTCAACCCCAACCCATCCCAAGCACACATACAGACGAGCATGCACACAAGACAACACCCAAGAGTGTCAATGCAAAAACAAACACCACACTTCATCCCACAGGCACTCACGCAAACACCATCCAGTTGCAGACACAACAATATCCACTATTTTCACTGTCTAACCCTCTTCCTCCTCCTCCACCTCCCACCTAGTTACGTCATCATTCAAACCAGCATGCACTACATCATCATCCACGACCAGCATCATCACCACACCAAGCCAAACACACACCTCACTGTCAGACACCTCCACAACATCCATGCACACATCCCCTATGTCCTCTCCCACTGTGTCTGTCCCACCCTCCTAAATTACATAAATGCAAGCACTCATACACCCAACAGCCATCCACCTCACAAAAGCATGCAGCCCATGCACCAGCACCCAAATCCAGCGGACAGACACCTCCAACAACCATTCCCTACTCCTCCACTCCCATTCCTTCTCCTCTTCACGCCCCATTGTCCCTAAAAAATTGTTCCTATCCACCATTGACCTCTTTCCTACCCCTCCCTCTGTCTTGCACGTATGGCCATGGTATCACAAACCCAGCCAAGCACCTCAGCCACACAGTCCACGGGCCCAATTTCATTCGCAACCACTTGTGGTGGAAAGGAATCCTGGCCACATTTACTGAAGGGGAAGGAGCCTGCACCAGCCAGCCTAAAGGGGAAGGAGCCTGCACCAGCAGAAAAGAAGGGCAAGGAGCCTACACCAGCAGGCAGCAAGGCCAAGGAGCCTGCACCAGCAGGCAAGATGGGCAAGGAGCCTGCACCAGCAGCTGTGACAGAGCCCCCACCACCAAGCATGGTTTTGCATCCATCCGAGGGTGCACGGGATGTGCAGGAGCCTCCCCCCACCAGCAGCACCACCACAGTGCATCCATCCGAGGGTGCAGGATATGTGCAGGAACCTCCCCCCACCAGCAGGACCACCACAGTGCATCCATCTGAGGGCGCAGGGGATGTGCCGGAGCCTCCCACCACCACCAACACAATGCTGCTGTTACCGCCGGCAGACGAAATGTAATCCTGTGTCCATGGGCTGCTGTGCGGGCTGTCCACTCCATAACCAGTGGGCACGACACCCACTCCAGAGACTGTGGCCATGCACTCCCCAGGACAAAGAGCAATGGCCATGTTGCCACCTCCAGATCCAGTGGGCAAGTCACGCACTCCAGAGACTGTAGCCTTGAACTCCTCAGGACAATGCACAGGGCATGTTGCCCCCTCCAGTACCAGTGGGTAAGACACCCACCTGAGAGACTGTGGCCTATCACTCTGCAGGAAGAAACACAGGTATGTTGCCCCCTCCAGAACCAGTGGGCAAGACACCCACCTGAGAGACTGTGGCCTTGCACTCCCCAGGACCAAGCACGGGCATGTTGCCCCCTCCACAACCAGTGGTCCTGTTTCAGCTCCCGGCTGAGGTGCCCCACCCATTCCTCCTGAGGTGCCTGCCTATTTACCAACTGATGCCCCTGCAGTGTTCTCTCCATGTTGATGCAGGTGACAAGTAGGGCCTTGGACCTTGGCCTGTGGCCATGTGGCCCACGCAAAATGAGGACTGGGCTGTGTCCCTTGTTCTGTACATTTGTATATATCTGCTTCATTACCTAAATTATTATTTATACTGGGTTGATCTTATTACATTCACTTTGGTAAAATATTTTTGTCCTTGCATTATTCAGCCGATTTAGGAGGATTAACTTGTTTTCTTGTGCAGCTGGTTGTGTGTATGGTGTGTGTGTGGGGTATGTATGGGGCATGTGTGTGTCACTCTCGTTTTCCTCCCCCTCCCTTGTGTGCTAGGGGGCTATACTCACCGTCGCGTTTTCCACCGGTGTTGATGTTTGTGGTGGAGCAGAATGTAGAATTTCATCGGAAGAACATGCAGTTTGGGTTCTATGATGGCGTGGTTTTTCCCTGTTTCTCCAAAGGTGAGTCCTTTCACATCTGAGGTCTGTTTCTGACAAGCTTTTGATGTTGTTGGTACCGCCCCAGAAAAGGTGAAGGAATGTCTGGTCATAATATGGTGGGTGGAACTTTGACTTCCGCCTGGGTGTAGGCAGCTACCGCCGTGGTGCCTGTTGTTTCCGCCCTGGTGGTCAGTGTGGTACATTGGCTGTCTTTCGGAGATCTTTCCACCATGGTTATGATTTGGCGGTAGTTACCGCCAGCCTGTTGGTGGTATTATCGCCACTTTATCACTGACCGCCAGGGTCGTAATGAGGGCCACAGTGATAGAAAAAGTTAGGTCAAAGTTGAGAAAAATAACTACTTTAACTTTTTAGACGTTTTAGAGTGAAAGTGACACTGCTAGGTTTATCTCTATATAGCACTAGGTACTAGAGTACACTTTCTTGTGGAAAGCACCGGTGACAGAATGATAAGGCAATTGCAAGTACTTATCCCACCACTGTACCACCAATGTAGCAGGCTTGCCTGGTTTGCAGTGGGTACCACAGGTACTTACACCTTATACCAGATCCAATTATCCCTTATTAGTGAAATCTAGGCAGTGTCTAGAAGCCAGGCTGTCTAGAGGTAGGTGTAGGCAGAGCAACCAAGGCTGAACTAGGAGACATGCAAAGCTCTTGCAATACCACTGTAGTCACACAATACTCACACACAAGAAAGACAATACTCAGTGATGCCAAAAATAAAGGTACTTTATTTTACTGACACAAGGCCAAAACTATCTTGGAGACAATACTCCATTAAGGGGGTAAGTAAACCGCATAAAATATACACTAGTATCCAAAATCAGGTAAGTACACAGTCAGTCAGTCAAGATTCTTTATTTGGCAAAATGCCATAAAAGCACAAACCATTGTATTCAGATTAAAAGTTGGAATACATAAAAAAATATGCAAAGTATCATTTACAAAACACTGCAGCAGCATAGCCCAAATCCACAACTAATTACTTTTCCAGATCAGCAAAATCATGTCAATTCCTGTTAGCAGTAGCAAATCCAATACGATTTAAAACAGAATAATAAATTTAATACCCTTCGGGTTTATGGAAAGTCACAGCCTTGTAATGCGAAACTTTAAACTAAATTATAAAAACAGTATAAAATTATTTAAAATCATTAAAAGTATGCAAGATAAAATGACAAAAGCTCACTTATATCAGAAATCACTAATTCATTTTAGAGTCATATATGTTTCCAGGTTACTATTGTACAACTGTATCAGCAGATTCATATCATTTCCTGATAACAATAGCAGATATAATAAAATGTAATACTGGATAACAGATTGAATTTCTGGCAGTTTTTTTACATAAGTCATAGCATCCTTGTTGTGAATGAACTTTAATTGACATAAAAGGGGCTACATAAAAGCATATCTAGGGGTAGTATAAAGTGTACGAAATAGAAAAAAGTGACATGTGCTCTTCTTAGATCTGGCATCACAGGGACAAGGTGGCAACTCTTTTTTCCAGATACATTGTTTGGGGAAGGCCACTTTAAATGAATTAAGGTTAATCTGAATGAAATTAGAAAGGCACATATTAATGGACTCGAAAACCATGTTAAATAGGGTTCCATAGTAACCACGTGTAACGGTATTGGTGGGTAGTAATCACACATGAATCGGGTGTTCCATGTACGTGATATTTATTTGAGGTATTTTGGGTTCGAGCTATGGTATTTCCTAGTTTCTCCTCTTTTTTCTTTCTTCTAGCTTGGTTGGATGTTGTGGTATCGGATTGCACTTCACACTTCTCCTTCGTTCCCTCGTCTCACAGGTTCCCCGGGAAGCGTATGTGGAGAGAAAGAGAGGAATAGAGGTAAGTGAGTTGTAATACACTCTGGGTATTTTCCTCTTTTCTGTCGCCTTCCTGCCTTCCCTTCTTTCTGTTCCCTTCCACTTTTGTTATACTGGTGTCTTTTCTTCTCTTTCTCTTCCTACTACTCTGATCTGTCTCATTAGAGTGGGTTTATTTCTATGTCTACCCCCTTGCCCTTGATCTTCTCCTTCTGCAGAAAATGGTCTGGGGGTTCTCTTATTTCTCCTATTTTCTGTGGTTCTCTGTGCTTGGTGCCTTGGTGCTGAATCGCACTAAAACGTCCTTTTTGTTTCTTGCTCAGTATCTCGGTGATTTCACGCAGTAGTGCTCTCCCACCCTTTTCCCCTTTGTACTTCCCCCCGCCCTTTTCTCTCTGCCATCCCGCTCCCTCAGGACAGGGCCCACACACACCTGGAACTGCCACGCTTCTTTGGAAGCGTGGCGGGATGCAGCGTTCCGTCTTCCAGGGTTCCCGCAGTGTCAGGGATCCCGTCTGTGGTGTCCGTTTCCCGTCGCTTGAGTAGACACCGCTCTCCCGTCTTCAGGCACCTCTCGGTTCTCCGGTGTTCTTCGTCCTCTTCCTCGTCGTCTTCTCCGCTGCCTCCTCCTCCGACTACATTTTCGTTTCCTCCTCCACCTCTCTCTGGTACTGCCACTGATACATTTGACCTCCCGGCTTCCCGCTTCGAAGGTGCCGCCAGCCAATCACGGGAAGGGAAGCCGGGCGGTCCGGAGCAGCACAGGCAGTGCCAGCACCAGTCTGTCTCATGTGCGGGGGGTCCCCAGCCAGCCCGTCACACCACGGTTGAAATCTGGAAATAAGGTTCAAAGGTTTTCAATTTCAGGGCACTATGAAATCTAAGGCTCAGGGTATAATCAGTATGCCATTGTTTCGCCACCTCCTTTGCATTTATAGACAAGTACTCTGGATCTGTAAATATGTTCTCAAGCCCCAGATTTTGAAAATATGTTTGCAAATATGAGAGCCAAGGAATTCTATTTGACTTGGCCAATTGTAAACAATCATTCATACAATCTTGTACCAAGCTAGCCTCAGGGTTTCTCCAACATCTAACCCACAGCGGAAGTGGGGCGAGAACAATCAAATGCTCTATATGCCGTAAACCCAGTTCCTCATGGCAGATGATATTAGCTGCATTCTTGGGTACCAACAGCAGTCTGTTGGCAAATTTGTTCTCAACACATTGAAGCAAATCTACTTTTTTAAATTTCTTTATTAAAGTTTTTATTAAGGAAAATTATAAGGTGATACAGAATATATATATATAAGCATATTTTCAATGTTCCAATTTACATCAAATAGTTACACTATGTATATATGGATGCATACAATCTGCTAAATATACTGATTGATAGGTGGAAAGATGATGACTAAAAGAGTGAGGAGTGAAAGGGGGAAGCATGAGGGGGAAGTATGGGGAGAAAGGGAGAGCAAAAACCATAGGAAAGAGGGATAGGGGAGAGAGGAATAGATAGGAGAGAAAAGGAAAAGAGGGAAGGGAGAGAAAGGAGTGGGTGGGGGAGGGGGGGAACCCAAGAGTCAGTGTTTCTAGATAATTAAGGGGCATATTTATACTCTGTTTGCGCCGGAATTGCGTCGTTTTTTTTTACGCAAATCCGACGCAAAACTAACTCCATATTTATACTTTGGCGTTAGACCCGTCTAGCGCCAAAGATCTTGGAGTTTGCGTCATTTTTTAGCGTGGACACCTACCTTGCGTTAATGATATGCAAGGTAGGGGTTCCCGTCTAAAAAATGACTCCGAGGCATGTGCGCCGTATTTACACTCCCGGGCAAAAATGACGCCCGGGAGTGGGCGGGTCCAAAAAAATGACGTCCAGCCGTTTTAGCGTCATTTTTTAACGCCTGGTCAGGGCAGGCGTTAAGGGACCTGTGGGCTCGGAAGGAGCCCAGAGGTGCCCTCCCATGCCCCCAGGGACACCCCCTGCCACCCTTGCCCACCCCAGGAGGACACCCAAGGATGGAGGGACCCATCCCAGGGAACTTAAGGTAAGTTCAGGTAAGTATTTTTTTTTTTTTTGGGTGTCATAGGGGGGCCTGATTTGTGCCCCCCTACATGCCACTATGCCCAATGACCATGCCCAGGGGACAGAAGTCCCCTGGGCATGGCCATTGGGCAAGGGGGCATGACTCCTGTCTTTGCTAAGACAGGAGTCATTTAAATGGGGGTTGGGAGTCCAAAAAAATGGCGCAAATCGGGTTGAGGCGAAAATTTTGCCTCAGCCTGACTTGCCCCATTTTTTGACGCCCAAGCTCCATTTTCCCCTACGCCGACGCTGCCTGGTGTAAGTCATTTTTTTTGACGCACACCAGGCAGCTCCGCCGGCTAACGTCATTCCATAAATAAGGCACCCGCATGGCGCTTTGGAATGGCGTTAGCCGGCGTTACATTTTTTGACGCACAACTGCGTTGGCGCAGTTGTGCGCCAAAAAGTATAAATACGGCCCTAAGTGTTCCGATTATTTCCTGTCTGGGAAGGGGAGGAGATACTGAAGGGAAGTAAGTGAGCGGGGGGATGCTGGTGTAGACCTAGGTTTGGGTGTGTCAGGGTTCGAGATCCTTCTAAATGCATTAAGTGTTCAAGGACTGGCCAGGTAGGATGGGAACGGGCGAGTCATCTGGTGTGTAAATGAACGGACCGGGAAGGTGGGCATTTCCCAAATCGGGCGATCTGGAGGATAGAAGAAAAAAATAATAATAATAATAGGGGAGGTGGGGGGGGGGCAAGAAGAGGGAGGGGGTGGAGAGGGTCCTAGAGTGTCGGCTGCTGTTGCTGTCCACTGGTCTTCCTCCTGCTACCTCATGATCCCATCAGGAAGGGTCTCCAGACTTCCGCGAATAGAGACTCTTGGTCCTGTAGATTATAAATTACACGTTCATACAACACCCTGGCACAGGAAGCCAAAACTAACAACAGAGTGGAACGATAGCACAATGCCTTCCAATCCACACTAGGCAGAACCCAAACCACACTTTTTAAATTTATAAAAGCCCTACAAAAAGATCAAAGCTTCCAAAAACTATGAATGGAGCACCCAGTAACCAAGATTAAACCTAAAATTTGCACACCAATAGAATGTACAACAAAAGTAAAACCCTTCATAAACAACAAAGGAGTCACTACTTAGATGTAATACCCAAAAGCCTATCATAAAAAATACTAACCTACAAAACTCCCAAAAAATTAAAACCATAATCTAGACCAGCCTAATAAATTTTTTTTAATATAAATAATAAACATATTAACTTATTACATCTGTCAGAAAATTATATAAAACTCCAATTTTAAGTAAGACTCATAAAAAATTATGGGGGTCATTACAACCCTGGTGGACGGTGTTAAAGCTGCGGTAATACTGCAAACAGGCCGGCGAAAAAAAAAAAGGGAAATTATGACCGTGGCGGAAACCGCCAACATAGACAGCCACTTTAACACTCCGACCGCCACGGCGGTACAGACAAGCAGCGCAGCGGTCACCGCCAACAGACAGGCGTAAGACAATGTACCACCCACACGATTACAACCCGCCAATACGCCACCTTTTCGGGGGCGGATTCACCGTGGATAAAAACACGGCGGAAACAGCTCTTGCAATGGGAAAACGCTCACCTCAACACACTCCACGAGGAAGGAGGCCACCATGGAGCCGGAACTACAAATACTACCTGCGCTTGTCTTCCTGCTCCTCTACGAACACCAGCAACGGCGGCGGCGAAGACAACGGTGAGTCCTGCACCTACGAAATAGGGGAGGCAAAAGTCAGGGACACACACACGCAACACCCCCAACCCGAACCTCGCACACTACAACACACACACCAATGCATTTCCAAACATCACAGTAACAACCCACAACCCCCCCCGGAAGAATGTAAAGACAAAAGGAAATCAGTTCAACCATTGTAATGTATCAAAATACAGTAATCAAATATATACAGATATATATATAAACATTCTAAAAATCATACATCACGATTAGTACTGCAGGTATGCACATATCAATGTCGGTGGACCACTGGGCCCACAAAGCATGGGCGAGGCCCACACTAGATACCTGTCCACAAACGGAGAGAACACTGCAGGGGCATCAGATAGAAATACAACAGGCACCTCAGGGGGAAGGAAGGGGGGGCACCTCAGCCGGATTACAGCACCACGCCAGATCCACGACGGGGCTCCATGCCCATTGATGTATACTGGGGAGTGCAAAGCCACAGTCTCTCAAGTCTCTACAGTTGGTGGGTTGCCCACTGTTCAATCCTGGGGAGTGCAAAGCCACAGTCTCTCAAGTCACGGTGGTTTGCCCACTGCTTTATCCTGGGGAGTGCAAAGCCACAGTCTCTCAAGTCACTCCAGTGGGTGGTTTGCCCACTGCTTTATCCTGGGGAGTGCAAAGCCACAGTCTCTCAAGTCTCTACAGTGGGTGGTTTGCCCACTGTACCATCCTGGGGAGTGCAAGGCCACAGTCCCTCAAGTCTCACAAGTGGGTGGTTTGCCCACTTTACCATTCTGGGGAGTGCAAAGCCACAGTCTCTCAAGTCTCACAAGTGGGTGGTTTGCCCACTGTACCATCCTGGAGAGAGCAAAGCCACAGTCTCTCAAGTGGATAACAGTCTCCACTGGTTCTGGAGGGGGACTGGTGCCCAGAGTGCTTCATCCTGTGAAGGACAGACAGAGTGGATGCTGTTCTCCACTGGTTCTGGAGGGGGAATAGTGCCCACAGTGCATCACGCTCACTGTGACGGTCCCGGTTCCGTCACTGTCCCAGCTGCACATGGGCTAACGATGCTTGAGTTGGCGGTCTTTGCCCTGTTCAGCGGTGCTTGACTTTGCTGTCTCTGACCTGTTCAGCGGTGCTTTGCCATGGAGGTCTTTGCCATGGAGGTCTTTGCCATGTTCAGCGGCCTTTGCCATGGCGGTCATTGCCCTGTTCAGCGGTGCTTGACTTTGCTGTCTCTGACCTGTTCAGCGGTGCTTTGCCATGGCGGTCTTTGCCCTTTTCAGCGGTGCTTGACTTTGCTGTCTCTGACCTGTTCAGCGGTGCTTTACCATGGCGGTCTTTGCCCTGTTCACCGGTCTTTGCCATGGCGGTCTTTGCCCTGTTCAGTGGTGCTGACTTTGCTGTCTCTGACCTGTGCAGCGGTGTGTGGCATGATGGTCCCTCAGTGCCCAGCGGGGCTGTGGCTGCCGGGGCCCTCCAGGGCACTGACGCTGGCGGTGGTCTCCAGACCAGTGACGATAGTGCTGCCCTCCAGGGCAATGACTCTGGCGGTGGTCTCCGGACCAGTAACGATAGTGGTGCCCTCCAGGGCACTGACTCTGGCGGTGGTCTCCGGACCAGTGACGATAGTGGTGCCCTGCAGGGCACTGACTCTGGCGGTGGTCTCCGGACCAGTGACGATAGTGCTGTCCTCCAGGGCACTGACTCTGGCGGTGGTCTCCGGAAAAGTGACGATAGTGCTGGCGGTGGCGTCCCGGCCGGCGGGGAGGATGGCGGCCTTCTCCGCCGTGCTGCTCTTACCAGACTTTGGAGACTTCTTCTGCCCCTTCACCACCTTGGGAGGAGTCACAGCTGACTCGGCACTCCCCCCGGGACGCTTATGAGCCGTTTTGGCGGCAGGAGTCTTCACCCTCTCCCGTCGGGCTCATTCCAAATTAAGGTGCTTTACAGGGGGTGGACTGGCAGTGCTTTGGCTCCGTGTCACACTGGCTGCCCTGGTGGCCGGTGCACTCCACAGACCTCTAACACGCATCACTGGTACTGGACTTTTTTTGGCTGAGGTGCTACTATGGGACCTATGAATTGGAGGGGTGGGAGTGGTGGGACAGAGGTCAATGTTTCTCAGGAAAAGTTTCTGACAAACACTGGGCTGGGTAGCTGGAGGGGGTCTTGGAGTGGAGGAAGAGGAGGTGGTTGTAGGAGGTGTAACTTTAGGTGATTTGGGTGCAGGTGCAGATACTGGAGGCTGTTGTGAGGTGGATGGATGTTGGGTGTGTGGGTGCCCATGTTTGTGTACTTTGGGAGGGGGTGTCACAGACACACTGGGAGTGGACACAGGGGACGTGTAAATGGTTGTGGGGGTGGTGAGTGCAGGTGAGCGGGGTGTGGTGCTGGGTGTTCTGGTGCGAGTCCTAGTGGCTGTAGATGTAGTGCATGCAGGTGAGAGTGTAGACGACACTGGGAGGGATGAGGGAGACGACGAGGAGGGGGACAAAGTGGAGGCAGTGGATGTTGCTGTGTCTGTATGTGGGTGATGCTTATGTGAGTGCCTGTGGGATGTGTGGTGCCTATGTTTGCCTGAGCTAGTTTTGTGTGTTGAGGTGTGTGCATGCTTGTCTGATGGTGTGGTTGGGATAGGCTGGGGTACAGGGGATTGGGTCTGGGTGGAGGAAGTTGGAGGGGTGAGGCTAGACACAGGGACAATGGCTGCCATCAGTGCTGAGGCCAGAGATTGCAGGGTTCGATGATGGGCAGCCTGACCAGAATGAATGCCCTCCAGGAATGCATTTATTGTGTTGCAACTCCCTTTCTACACCCTGGATGGCATTCACAATGGTAGACTGCCCAACAGTGAGTGACCTGAGGAGGTCAATGGCCTCCTCACTGAGGGCAGCAGGGGTGACAGGGGCAGGGGCTGAGGTGCCTGGGGCGAAGGTGATGCCCACTCTCCTGGGTGAGCGGGCACGGAGTGAAGGCTGAGGGGCTGCTGGGAGGGCGGTGCTGGTAGGGGGGGTGGCGGCTGTACCTGTAGAAGTGGGGGGCACAGATGGTGCCGCCACCACAAGGGAGATCCCATCGGCGGACGACTCCGTGTCGCTGTTTGCTGATCCGGTGACCGACGTGAAGCTCCCCTCGCCCTCCGTCCCACTGGTGTATTCAGAGTCCGTGGTGTGGCCCTCCATGGCCATGTGGGATGCAGCTCCCTCGTGCTCCGGTGCCACTGTACCTCTGCCTGATGATGCTGATGCACAAAATAACAGGGAGAGCACAAAAAGGGGGGGGGACAGAAGAAAGACAGGTTGAGTGCATGGCTTACCGCTACCGTTGGCGGACAATACAGACACAGCAGCCCCCTGCACTACGCCGTGCTCTTGGACTCTACAGATGCAATTCCTGGGATATGGGCTACATGGCTATGAGTGTCATCTGTCCACATAGATGACACAGGGGCATGTCTACCTGTACTTGGCACTCTACAGAGGTGGGGTGGAGTGGCACATGGCCTGCATTCTGGAGGGGCCAGCCTACGTAACTCGCCCTGGCCTAGGGAAACCCACAGCCCTCCTCCCCCACCCAGACCCCTCCACTGTGCGCAAAGTCCACAGAATGAGAGTGTACTCACCCCCTTGTGTCTGCTGTGATGCCCTCAAGCGCCCATTCAACTCAGGGTAGGCCACTGCCAGGATCCGGACCATCAGGGGGTCATGGTGCGACGGACACCCCTCCCACGTTGGGAGGTCACCCCCAGCTGAGCCTCCGCCGTCTTCTTGCTCCAGCGGCGAATGTCCTCCCATCTTTTCCGGCAGTGGGTGCTCCATCTCTGGTGGACCCCCAGGGTCCGGACGTCCTTGGCGATGGCACGCCAAATCTCCTTCTTCTGGTGGGTGCTGACCTACATGACATGTACAGGGGAAGAAGAGAAGTCATTACCAACTGCACCGTCGAAGTGAGTGGCCCCCATCCCTACCTTTGCCATGTGGCACATGCATTCACAGTCCTTCATGCTCGCAGAACTCTGCCCCCTTCCTACTGACATCCAGCCCTTTCCACCCAGGCATAGCCCATACAACGTGCTCCCTGTGTACTTACCTGTTGGTCTGGAGGACCGTAGAGTAGCGTGTACTGGGGGAGGACCCCATCCACGAGCTTCTCTAACTCCAGAGCAGTGAAAGCAGGGGCCCTTTCCCCAGACGCAGCAGCCATTGTCTCTTCCAGACCGAGGTCACAGCAGCACTTGCAGTGTAGGTCCTCTCCTGTCGAAGATCAGGTATCGAGTGATTGAACAGATAGAAAATGGCGGTCACGTCCGCGGCGCTGACGTCCGCGGCGGTGCGTATCATCACCGCCGGCGCACTTCATCATTGGCTCCTGGGACCCATAGGGTCCAATGTTAACCAATGCAGCATTGCGCCGCGGTCTACGAACGCCTACCGCGACAGTGTGCAACGCCAGCGCAGTTACCTCACATCCCATTGTACCAGTTTAGAGGTCAGGCAGCCACCATTTCAGGGGCCCACATGGCTTCATTTACTACTGCGTCACACATACCTAGGTCTACACTCAACACACATACAGGAAGAGTTTTGTATTTGGTGTCGTGTTCTATGTAGCTGTGGGTACATACCTGGGAATTTGTTGACTCTGTGGTCGCTGTTGTCCTTCTTAGGCACCGACAGCTGGGACATTTGAGGAGATGGCGGAATCCTCCGGTGTACCGACCGCTGGTGGACCTGTTAACAATGGAGGAGCGACATTTGATCAACACCTACAGGTTTGACCGTGCCACAATCCAGGAACTGTGTACCCAGTTGGAGCCAGACCTGATCTCACCAATCCACCATCCGACAGGAATACCCCCTGAAGTGCAGGTGCTATCAGTGCTCAATTTCCTTGCAAGTGGGTAATTTCAAACAACAGTGGCCATGGCATCAGGGATGTCCCAGCCTATGTTTTCCAACGTGTTGTCCAGAGTGTTGTCTGCCCTGCTGAAACACGTGAGGAGCTACATAGTTTTCTCTCAGGTGGAGGATTTGGCTACAGCTAAAGGTGACTTCTATGCCCTGGGACATATCCCCAACATCATAGGTGCTATTGATGGCACCCATGTAGCTCTGGTCCCCCCCGCAGGAGTGAACAGGTGTACAGGAAACGGAAGAGATATCATGCGATGAATGTACAGATGGTATGTTTGGCAGACCAGTACATCTCCCAGGTAAATGCTAAGTTCCCTGGCTCAGTGCATGACGCCAACATCCTGCGGAATAGCAGCATCCCGTATGTGATGGGTCAACTCCAGAGGCACCGTGTGTGGCTATTAGGGGACTCTGGTTACCCCAACCTGTCATGGCTACTGACCCCAGTGAGGAATCCCAGGACCAGGGCAGAGGCCCATGGGTGGACTAGGAGGGTGATCGAATGCACCTTCGGCCTCCTGAAGGCCAGGTTCAGGTGCCTCCATATGACGGGTGGTTCCCTATTCTACTCCCCAAGGAAGGTGTGCCAGATCATCATCGCCTGCTCGATGCTTCACAATCTTGCTTTGCGACGCCAGGTGCCTTTTCTGCAGGAGGATGGTCCAGATGACGGTGTTGTGGCAGCTGTGGAGCCTGTGGACAGTGATGAGGAGGAATCTGAGGAAGAAGACATTGACAACAGGGAGTCAGTCATACAGCAATATTTCCAGTGACACACAGGTGAGAACAATTTTTTTACTATTACATTCACTTTCACACTTCTACCTCTATCCTGTCTGTCAATTTGAAGCAGTATTTGGTAACTGAGTTGTACATTTCCATTACGGTTTCACAGGTGTGGTTACCAACGTGTGTCATCTGCTTGCATCCTTCATGGACTTGTGATGTGTGACATAGGTATGTTGACATTAAAATTAGAACGGATTTTGTCATTGTCATAGCTAATACACATTTTCTAAATCACAGACTGACTCCAGATTGTTTTGTGGTTCAAGGGTGTTTATTTAAGTGCTCAATAATGGAGGGGGGTTGTAAAATGGTGATGGGTGATGGTTTAGGAATGTCCATGGCAGAGTCCAGTCTATTCGCATCACAGGTGCTTTGCCCATATGGGCATAGGAAGTGGAGCTGGGGCAGTTCCAATCTGGACAGGGTAACAAAGTGGGACAGTGGGAGGACAATCAGGGTGGTCTCATTTCCTGGCGGGGGTCTTGCCATCTTGATCTGTCCTGTTCCTGGATCTCAGGGACCGCTTGCGGGGTGGTTCTCCGTCTGCAGGGGGTGGGGTGCTGGTGTGGAGGTCCTGTGGCGGGGCGTCCTGTCCACTAGCGCCGGCAGAGGTGGTGGGCAGTTCATCGTCCATGCTAGTGTCAGGGGCCCCTTGGAGTGCCACAGTGTCCCTCCTGGTTTTTAGTATTTCCTTCAGCACACCTACGATGGTGCCCAGGGCGGAGCTGAGGGTTCTGAGTTCCTCCCTGAACCCCAGATACTGTTCCTCCTGCATGCGCTGGGTCTCCTGAAACTTGGCCAGGACCATTGCCATCGTTTTCTGGGAGTGGTGGTATGCTCCCATGATGGGGGAGAGGGCCTCGTGGAGAGCGGGTTCCCTTGGCCTGTCCGCCCCCTATCGCACAGCAGCCAGCCCAGTTCCCCTGTGTTCCTGGGCCTCCGTCCCCTCGACCGTGTGCCCACCACCACTGCCCCCAAGTTCCTGTTGTTGTTGGGGTGGTGGGTTATCCTGGGTTCCCTGTAGTGGTGGACACACAGCTGATTGACGTGTCCTGGGGACGGAGGTATGGGCCCGCTGGGTGGGTACTGTACTGGTGTTTCCAGAGGGTGGAAGGTCAGTGTTGGGCTGTGCCTTTGCAAGGGGAACCGACTGTCCCGAGGCCCACAATGGTCCGGGCTGGTCATCTGGATCCAGTTGGCCAGAGCTGCTGTCATCACTGTGGGCCTCTTCTGTGGGTGGAGTGGAGATGTCTGGACCCTCCTGTCTGGTGACATTAGGTAGTGGTTCTGCAGGGGTATAAGAGCATGATTATTGCATGTGTGTGTGTTATGGTGTGCAATGGGTGGGTGTGCGTGTACCCCAGTGCAAGCATTCCTGTGTGGGGGCTTGTGTGATGATGGTTAGGGGGGTGTTATGGGTATGTGCAGTGAGCATGCTTTAGTGAGGGGTGACCATGCTTAGTTGTGTCATGCAGGGCTTGGTGTTGGGATGGGTGGTTTGTGTTATTAGTACCTTAGTGAGGAGTTGGAGTGATAGGGGAGGGGGGAGGGTGGGGGTGTGTGATAGCATGCAGGTAGGGTGGGGGATATGATAGTTAAGATTTGACTTACCAGTCTCCATTCCTCCACCAACTCCTCCGAGGCCCTCTGGATGCATGATGGTCAAGACCTGCTCTTCCCATGTTGTTAGTTGTGGGGGAGGAGGTGGGGGTCTGCCGCCAGTCCGCTGAATCGCGATGTTGTGCCTGGAGACCACTGAACGCACCTTCCCCCGTAGGTCGTTCCACCTCTTCCTGATGTCCTCCCGATTTCTTGGATGCTGTCCCACAGCGTTGACCCTGTCCACGATTCTTCGCCATAGCTCCATCTTCCTGGTTATGGAGGTGTGCTGCACTTGAGATCCAAATAGCTGTGGCTCTACCCGTACGATTTCCTCCACCATGACCCTGAGCTCCTCCTCTGAAAATCTGGGGGGTCTTTGGTGTGACATGGGGTGGTGTAGGTGATGTGTGGGGTGGTGTATGTGTTGATGAGTGTGGTGATGTGTGGTGGTGTGGGGTGTTTTGTGCGTGGATGTTGTATGGGTGATGGTGTTGTGTGCCTCTGTGTGGTGGGGTTGTCTATTTCTGTGCTCTCTGTCTGTCGCCTTCGTCTACAGTTTTTGGTCATAGGGGTTTGTGGGTGATGTGGGTGTGTGTTTTATATAGTATTGATTGTGTGGGAATGGTGTGTGTATGTGTATCAGGTGTGTGTATTTTGAATTGTCCAATGTGGCGGAGTTTTGTAGTAGTGTGTGTATTTTGAGCGCGGCGGTGTGTACTGCCAATGGAATACTGCGGTTGAAAGACCGCCACGTGGATTCGTGGGTCGTCATAGCACGGGCGTGTTTCTGTTGGAGGGACGGTGGAGGAATTGTTTTTGCCAGTTTATCACTGACCTTTGGTGTGGCGGACTTGTGTGGGTGTCTGAATTTCGGTGGATTCCGAGCTGTGGGTCATAATACCTGTGGCGCCGCGGCCGCGGCGGTGTATTGGCGGTCTTCTGCACGGCGGTAAGCGGCTTTTACCGTCAATGTTGTAATGACCCCTTATACTGTTCACTGAGCAACTTCGCTACTTAGCATCACCACTTACCCACATTGGCCAGTTACCCCAGGTATGAGTTACTTTTGTGTGCCCTCCGGGGCCCCCCGCCCTCGCTACTTTTCCACTTTCCCACCGTGTGCATAACCGTATCTCCCCTTTCTTTGATGTTTCTACTCACCTTCTCTTCCTGGTTTCTCTTAGTCATGCACTACTCTCCCACTTGGATACCAATAGCTAGATAACGCTGTTTCTATCTACATAGTACTTAAGGTACAAGCTTTCTAATACTTTTTGTTTCCGACGCTATCCACATGACCACGGTGATTTACTTTGTATTTTCATGCTTCACAATTTGGGTCCCAACCACTACTCACCTTTCTAGCCATGTTCACTAATTGCTCACTTACACAAGCTCGTACCACTGGTTTCCGGTTTCTGGGTTCCACACCAGATTCTAATACACACATATATATCCAATGATTGCTGTCATTACTGTATTACAGCCTTGATGAAGTCACCTACATGAACTCCAGACTCAACTTCTACGTTCCCTCATGTCAACTACGCTCTGCCAACCTCGCCCTCGCCATCGTCCCCCGAATCCAGCGCAAGACCTCTGGCGGCAGATCCTTCTCCTACCTCACGCCAAGACCTGGAACTCTCTCCCCACCTCTCTTCGCCAGACCCAGGACCTCCTCACCTTCAGGAGACTCCTCAAGACATGGCTCTTTGAACGTTAGCAGCACCCCCCCCCCAGCGCCTCGAAACCCTAACGGGTACATAGCGCGCTTTATAAATCTTTGATTGATTGATTGACCTGTGTGACGAAACACGTGTTGGCTGTATCTCATGATGACTCAATGATTTCTAACACCTACAAATAAAGACACCATCTGCAAACAGGATTTGAGACTCGTTTCAACTTCATACTTCTCCCAACCTACAGAACGACATCAGGAATATCTATTCTTGCTTTACTGTTGGACATTACTTTCTGTGTGCTGTGGCCATCTTGTCCCATTATGACCCCCTATATGTACATGAGCAGTCAGAAATCTCAAAATACACATTTAGGCCCATATTTATACTTTTTGACGCAAAATTGCGCTAACGCAATTTTGCGTCCAAAAAATTTGCGCCGTCTAACGCCATTTGGATGCGCCATGCGGGCGTCAAATTTATACTTTGACGTACGGCGGCGCAACCAACAGGTGGGAGTCATTATTTCGTGACGCAGACAGCATCGGTCTGTCGTAAAGGAAACCAACGTAAATGCGACGCACATCACTGTGGTTCAATTTACGACAGCGCAATCGTGAAAATGCCGTTTTTTTTCACGCAATTGCGTCACATTTTTGCGCGAAAACTGCCCTTTCAGGAGAGGAGACCCAAAATGGATCCTAGATGCCCCAACAGACCCCAGGAGGATGAGAGCAGACCAGGAACCAGCCAGGAGGAAGCATACAGGAACCAGGACATTTAAAAAAAAAAAAGAAAGTGTCGCTTCAGTGCAGAGGAGCAGGAAATCCTGGTGAAAGAGGTGACGGAACACCAGCACCAACTTTTCATCACCTCCAAATTGCCACTCAGTAGGAGAGAGGCCATTTGGAAACAAATTGTGGACAAGATTAACAGTGTGGCTGAAGAACGCCGGACAGTCACCGAGTGTAAGAAACGCTGGCATGACTGCAAACGTAGGACCAAAGAGAAAATGGCCAGGAACAGGAAGGCAGCAATGCAGACTGGAGGGGGGAGTCCAGCACAACAGGAGTCCCTGGACCACATGGAGGAGATGGTCGCAGCCGTCATCCCGGAGGAGATCGTCACAGGGATTCAAGGACTGGACAGCGCAGACTACCACGACACTACGCACATGCAGGGTAAGTCGCATGGGGAATCATGATACAATAATGGGGACTGTAAGCAGGGGGGGATACCTACTACACAATGCATGTAAGTCAGCACATATATGAAGTGGCATGGGGAAAGGGGCATGGCAGGGGGGCATGCCCAGTACTGACCGAAGCTGGGGCACCACAAAATACAGCAACAACAACAGTCCCACGGGGACATCCTGTAATTACAACAAGAGAGCCAAGGGAAAGCAGTGACAGGTGGGAAGGACACTACCTCAAATCCACATCCAGGCACTTGTATTGCAAAATCTGGTCACTGAAACACACCTGCAAAGTCGGACAAACAAATAGGACCTTCATACGATAAACAGGCCAATCCAATTCAAAACACATCACCCAACATCATCTCAAAACATCAAGAATGTTTACATCCATACCACATCCTAACATTGACATGCATAGGTAATGCCACGTTACATGTACAGATCATGCAATGTGAATAAAAAGTGTATGGGGCAGGGCCTGAGAGGCAAGTGTGCTGGCAGGGCAGTCACAACACCCACAGTCAGTCAAAGTGTAGTGTGGCAAGTGAAACGTATACTTTGCACATTAGCCTCAGGCTGGAGGCCTTTGTGCATCTTACCCTGAATGTACTTATACTCATTTGCTCACATCTAAGTGCCTCAGAGCAATTTGCATTAAATGATTCTCATTGCCCTTCCTATCAGTTAATGTAGCAAATAGTCAGTCCTAAGGTGTTGTCAATTAGTCAAATCACACTGTTTTGCCTACTTCTGCACTGGAGTTTGCCAGAACATATTCACTCTGTGCCCCAGTCAAGGATACCGTCTGGTACGTTGCTGATAGATGTGGTAGGGGTCAAGGTTTGGCATTCCTGCGTAGGGAAACTTTGTCATCACCATGACATATGTCTTTGACATTCACTCCCTTGTCCCAAGACACGCATGGGGGAGTTTCCAAACAGAAAATAACAACTAGATGCTGCCTGCCTTGCTGCTGATGCACAACCAGATCCTAGCCCATTCCTCTGATATGAGGGATGATGTCTCCCCTGTGATTCTGACAGGCAACCTCCAAACTTCACAAGCTGTCCTATACATAGAACATGCAGGGGGAGAGTAGAAACAGTTAGGCACCATGAAAGCTGTGTACTAATGTATTACTCTCCTGCGGACTATTTCAATTCTAACAGTGTGTATTGTTTGTGTAATTGGGGCTCACACCTAAATTCCTGCAAGTCAGTTGTACAATGAAACTTCATATCAAACTAATACTGTCTTTGTCATTTGTGTATGGGAACATACCGGAAAAGATAGAAATGTGTAGGACCTGAGTGACCACCACTTCCCTGAGAAGTTCCAAAGATGTCATGCGCTCGGATGTCTAAACATTCCTTTGATGTGGGAGACCAGAGGCACTGCTAGTTAGTCTTAGCTAAATTGAATATCTGGGTGACAGAGTTATTTACAAGTGGGTCAAACTTAGTCCCCCACACCATTAGCTATCCTGCTGCCTAGAAAGCCAAGAATCACATGTTGGATAATGAGAGCCCACCCTACAAAATGTCCCTCCATAACAATAGTGAAACACCGAGTGAGGAGTAGGAGAAAAAAACGCCTATTCCTAAATAATTACAAAGTAACACCTAGAGGCGACCTGGCAGACATGTCTGAAAGATCCATATCAAACATGTGACACACAGGTGGGCCATAGGCCTACAACAATGCCCTATGACGGACAGCAGATACCTAGACAAACACAGAGTACAATGTTAAGGCATCCAAAGGCTTGTATCTTACTGCAAAATTGTCACAACACAGACACACTAATTGTACCCTGTTTCCTTGCAGAGGAACACAGATCTCCTGCTGATCTGCCTGTCCATGAGTTCCCTGATGACATGGATGACGAGACCATCAACCTCCCACAAGAGACCATTGACATGGTCCTTGAAAGCCTCCAAACCCCACCTTCAGTCACAAGGAGGAGCACAGAAGAAGCAGCCACCACAGTAGAACCACCCGCCACCCCAATTGTAAGACCTGCCAGCTCCAACACAGCTGAGGACTCTGACGACACTGGCACCAGCTTCGATAGAACTGTCGTTGGGGTCCAGCGGGAGCTGGCCAAGGAGGTGCGGGTGGGGATGCAAAATATGGCAGCCAGCCTTGAGGGGGTGCGTTCGTGCATGTTGTCAACTGCTGATCAGGCAGCTGCAATGCAAGCCAGAAATTTTCTCTTGGAGGACATTTCAAAAACACTGAAGGAAATTGGCACAGCTGTCATCCAGTTGACACAACAACTCAAACTGCAAGCCACTCAACGTGTGCATGAATGCAACATAGAACCCCTCAGGGCCGACCTGGCTGCCTACCATCGGGATGTGGCTGCCATTCTGAAAAACCAGCAGGCCCTCCTTGATGCAGTACTGCCCTTCCTTACTCAACAGGGATCAGCCCCCGGGATGTCTGCCTCCATGTCTTCTAACACTGAGGTGTGTGTTGCCCCTTCACAACCAACAACAACAAGGACACACCAGGCAACACACACATCAGAAGAAGAAGACATGGAACAGATAACATTCACACGCAAGAGTACCCGGAAGCCCTAGTCCCTGCACCATGCCCTACTCTGACCAAGGTCCTACGTTTTGACACATGCCAGTCTCACTACAACTAACCTCAATGACTGTTCGGCAGTCCACTGTCTGACTTGTCCACCTTGCCAGTGAATGTTTCTCTCCTACCATTTGGCATTTCATGTTCCTCTGCACTGTCTGTGACATCACCCCAGCATGTCAGGAGCATCATCCACACCCCTTCTGTAGGATCACCATGTAATAATGCACCAGAAAGGAGTCAGCAAACATGGTGAATGGACATTTTGCACAACACCACTTATAAATAAATATCACTTGCACACCTAGTGTGTCTCTGTGTCATTTCAAAATTCAACTGTGCAGTAGATAACTCCAAAGTGGCTGTGTGGAAACCATGTCGATTCTCTTTACTACTGTCCTGATTTCATGTATACTGAATCATCTGTGCAGTGGCCAGGATTGCATCATAGCTTTACTATACTGAGGAAAATAACTGATGAAGGGACTAAGCACACACAATCATGCTGTGTTGGACAGAATGATGCACCATCTATAGCTATTCTACACAACTAATGGTGGCTGAGAAATGTAGGCACCATGCAATACTAAAATTTGAAATTATGCTGTAGAATGAAAGGAATGATAAACAAATTACACTGCATCAATCACCCTTACGGCGTATACTTCCATGAAGGAAAGTCATGCTGAATCAGTACACACATGATGTAGGTCAGCAATGATAGCAACAAGACAAGAGTGTGAACAAATCATCATCTATAAAGCTCTCCCTGAACTTCACAATGCTGTCCGACCTATCTATTTACCTACAATAACAAGGCCCTCATTCTGACCTTGGCGGGCGGCGGAGGCTGCCCGCCAAAGTCCCGCCGTCAGGTTACCGTTCCGCGGTCGAAAGACCGCAGCGGTAATTCTGACATTCCCGCTGGGCTGGCGGGCGGCCGCCTTCAGGCCGCCCGCCAGCCCAGCGGGAAAGAGGCTTCCACGATGAAGCCGGCTCGGAATCGAGCCGGCGGAGTGGAAGCTGTGCGACGGGTGCAGTTGCACCCGTCGCGTATTTCACTGTGTGCGCAGCAGACAGTGAAATACATTTAGGGGCCCTCTTACGGGGGCCCCTGCAGTGCCCATGCCAGTGGCATGGGCACTGCAGGGGCCCCCAGGGGCCCCGCGACCCCCCCTACCGCCATCCGGTTCCCGGCGGTCGGACCGCTGGGATCTGGATGGCGGTAGGGGGGGTCGGAATCCCCTCGGCGGCGCAGCAAGCTGCGCCGCCTTGGAGGATTCAATGGGGCGGCGGGACACTGGCGGGAGACCGCCAGTGCTGCCGGTCCGACCGCGGCTTTACCGCCGCGGTCGGAATCCCCATTGGAGCACCGCCGGCCTGTCGGCGGTGCTCCCGCGGTCCTCCGCCCTGGCGGTCTTTGACCGCCAGGGTCAGAATGACCGCCCAAGTCTGGAAGCACTCTTTGTGAAGTAGGATACATACCAACCCCAAACCTTGATGATCAATGCACACTACCAATGGTGGCTCTCCAACATGGTGGATACTTACCAAGTTAGCACACGGGTAGCTGGCATGTTAAACCTCATAAGCCTGGGGATAGGGAGCATGGAACACAAATGTCATACTTAACATTTCTGCTACACTGATGTCAAGGCCATGAAAAGGTAGCACCTAACGCATCAGGTAAAGGGTTAACAAATTTTTTATTTAAAAGTAGTAATAAAAGAGGCAACTAAGGGAAAGGTAAACCTACACTAATCTAACCTGACTACTACTAACCCTCAACTGTCCCTAACTAACCTAAGCTAAACTTACTCTACACATGTAACGAAACGATCTAAACATCAACCCCCCACCCACCATTAAGAGACAAGACACATGCAGGACAACACTTACTAACCTACACACATACTATACTATCCTAAACAAACATATATTTTTTTGTATTTTTTATTTTTTATATATATTTTTTTTTTTATTAAACAGGAATCCCAACATTGACCCCCACCCACCCACCCACACAAAAATATTAGATAGAAAGTATAAGGACCCCCCACCCTCTTACCTAACACTAACTAAGCTAATTACCTATACTTATCCTATAACTAACCCCCCAAACCCAACTAACAGTATGAAAAGAGGAAAGAGGGGAGAGGGGAGGGGTAAAAGTTCAGGAGGGCAAAATAACTAAAGATTTGCCCTCTGAAGTGTGCGCCGGATGGAGCGCACCTTCTTTTTAACCTCCGCCATGTCCTCCGTCAGGTTGTCCACCTTTCGAATTAACCTGTCCAGTTTCCTAGACAATGCCTGGAAGGCTGCAGGGTCAATTGGAGGGTCACTGCTGGTCTGCGTGCCGGTGGAGGTTGTCGCTGGAGTGGAGTGGCCACGGGACAGCCCTGCTCCCAACACACGGCTGGGTCCAGGTCTTGAGGAAGATGGCTGGTCCGTCGCTGGGTCCCCTTGGGCAGACCTGGTGGTTGTAGGTGGCACCGTTGGTGGAGCCTGTGGTGTGGCATACCACGCCCCGGAGGCCCGATCGGAATTGTATCTGCGGGCCATCCTCCGATACCCACACTGCACCTGCAGGATGTGCCTGTACCTCATTGCCCTGCGCTCAAAATGGTTGCGCTCTGCGGCACTCAGGTTTGCAGCTGTGAAGAGAAAAGGGAAATATTGAGCATTGAATTTACAGTGGGTTGAATCCCACAATGGCTCATTTGTCCATTACTAGAAATATATTGTATGCAGCAATTGTTACAACATAGTTCACGGAAATGCTCAGAGGAAGTACATGTGAATCATGCATCCCTAAGGTCATATCACACCTAGCATATCCATGTCTCTACATGATGGATGACATCACCCTAAACTACTCATCCAAATCATACCTAAGGCATTTGACATTATGGCACCAGCTCTTCCGCATACTGACTTCAGTACATATGTCATTCTATGTGATTACACTCACACTCCTCACTCAATAGCATTTTTAATTAGTTGTGTGCTAAGATTGAACCCCTGGCCCAGAATCATGTGTCCACACTAGGTGTCAGATGTAGGAATTTAGGAAAATCAACTAGCAAATTGCAAAGCAGAACGGTGTCTCTGACACCGTCTGCGAGTCGCTATGGGGTCCCTAAAACCCACCTCATGAACATCAATGATGTGGGTTCCAAGTTGCCCCACCTTAGCAACATGGGCACTCACGGGGATGGTGGCCTGCTGGGACCAGCAGAACTCCATAGACGTGACTGTTTTTAAATTAAGCAAGTTATTTCTCCCCAAGTGTAGGCCGTTTACCGGAAAGAAAAATGAGCTGCAATTATTTTTAAATCACAACATTTGTACTTGGAAATTTTCACGGTAATTATTGGTCCCTTAGACCACTGGCTTTTTTGCGCAGGATTTTTTTAGTCCACTCACAAAGGCTGAAGCTTTACAATGAGGACCCCTTCCAGTCAGCAAGGTGGTTACCATCCACTTCAAGTGGATGATAACAGCTACTCACTTTGCAACCACGTACTCGGTTGCAAATGGGATTGCCTACCACTGTGATTTGCAAGTAGGTCTGGTAAAACCCTTCATTATATCAATTTTGAAAAGCATTTTACTCATATGTACATGACCACCAAATACATTTTGGATTAGGAAACAGACGTTTGCAAATCCCACACATATATTTATGCCATTTGCACCGTGTAGACATTTTTCTCACTCTGGCCCAAGGTACTAACTCAAGTCACAAAAGGTGTTAAGTACGTGTAACATACTGGTTGCTACAGTCCTAGGTACCCGGTTTCACAGTAACATCCCAGTCTTTGTGGGTGGTGTGGGAAGAACAACCAACAATCCCATGTTCAATGCACACCCAGGAGTGTACAGAAAGTTCAACAATTATGTGCCTTCACACACAACACCTATGAAGGGCTAGCAACACGTTGTAGTCAGCCCAACCTTGTCACATCCCAGGTCCACACATGTCAAAATGTTATGACTTAGCCCAACATAACATACTATTAGTGAGGCATGTTTAACAACACACACAGGGGAGGTAGTACACCCATTCACAGGATTCAACTGAACACCTAGGGCATTGCACTCAAGTCACACACACTTCGAGTTCACCTTGTGGAAGTACATGCCCACGGAAGATCCAACCTACAGTGTACACAGTCCATCCTCAACTAGGAAGAAGCACTTGTCATCAATGCCATGTGCCTAAGCTATCTGGGAGACTGTCAGTCTGATATGCAGACTCAGTTCATGGCAAGTCCCTGACCAAGTCTAACATTGACCAGTCTATTCCAAATGAGTCATACCATTCCCAATTGCCGCCATAATTGAATGGGCTACAGCCCCTCAATCTGAGAGATGACTACGTATTGCTTTGCAGAAACATTATTCAAATTTGATATCACACTAAAAGAACAAAGCCAATGAACGGCCAGCACATCAAATCATGAATTCTCTTGAACACACAGTAATCCATCATGCGTCATTACCAAACAATGTAAATAGCACTCAGGCGACACTCACTGTAGGTATTGGGGTCGTCAAAATGAGCCACCTCTCCCACGGAGTACGGGGCTGGTACACCTGTAAAGCATGAAACAAAGATTATACTCAGACTGGGTGAACGGACAAAAGATTTCTGTTACAATGACACTGTGTGAAAATGACATGGTAATGATAGACTTTCACACATGCTCATCTTGCATGGATCACTTTGTATTCAACATTAACATTGGATGAGTCTCCTCCTCCAGTGTCACACTCTACTACACTCATGCAGTGGTCAGGACAGTCATGTGTCGTCCAAGTTAATCCTCCATTAGTATGCCCCAACAATAATGTTATCCATACATCTCAGCATGTGCATCCCCGAGAGACATTCCAAAACTGGTTCCATGAGGACTGCATGACCACTCACAATTAAACAGGCTATTTGGACAGGGTCAACAGACAGCAAACAGACACACATGTGACATATGTGTGAACAACATGACTAACTTCATGTGACGTGACGGCAACACACATGTATAGCATCATCATGTGTTTCCAATTTTCTGTCTAGCTATGGCGTCTGCATATGTAGGTATGTTGTTTCTACATGACGTACTCACTGGCCATTATGACCAGTGGAGTACAAATAGAGCCGTTCACGTGTTGCTTTTCTGACACAAATGCAACACTACATTACATGCAGCTACAGGCATCTGGTATGTGTTGCAAAAATGATCCATCGGACTGGTAGCATAGGTCTTCATACACATTCTGCAACAAATACACATTAGGACACATATGTATACCTTTGTAGCGCAGCATTTGAAACATTTTGGGACGCAGAGAGGGGGCGACTTAGCATAATACAAATAGATATTGAATTTATAAAGCTGTCATTGCGTGTACATGTGTTGCAAGAATGGGGATTAATGTGTATAACCATGGGCCTAGGTTTCCCTGGCATTACACACACTCAGCTACTTATTTTGCAGATTCGCTAACAATCATCATATGTTCACACACCGATTTCTGTCATTCCCATGTAATTGTTTTTTACTCACCAACATGGCCACCAATCCGGAGTCCCAGGTGGTCCAGCAGGTCCTGTTCCCTGGTGATCAGATCTGCCCAGCGGTGCTTGAGTTGGTGTACATTCCTGAGACTCCCATAGACCCGGACCAGGTGATGGCACACCTTCTCCCACCGGATTTTCCTGGCCTCCGTGTGATACCCCTGTATCACACGGCCCCCAGCTTCCAGCATTAGTGGGAGGAAATGGCTTACGAGCCATATGAACCCCCCCAATTCGTCTTCCCCCATCCTGGACAGGCGAGGCCTACCTGACATATTGAGAGGGATAAGAATGTAACAACAAAATATAAAATATAAAGGGGGAAATGGGGAAAGGTAGAGGTGTGAAAGAAAAAGGAGAAGTAGAAAAATAGCCCAACTAACCCCCCAAACTATGCTACCCACAACAGACTCCCACAGACAATACAAACTATCACAGGTATAGACAAAATGACACTAAACAGACTGAGACAATGTGATACAACAATAATAGATTGACACTAAGACAAAATACAAGGCACACAGGACACAAAAGCAGTAAAACACAGGACAACACCTTTCACACAACCACACAGTCTAGAGAAATCTGAGACTGCAAAGTGAAAGTGAAAGTTACCTCCCAGTACAGATTTTGTAAACAGGATATCCTATTACATCAGTTCCTGCATAAAATGGCCGCCGTTTTTATTTTCCCGTTATGCGTCATATTTTCACGCATACACAGTTGTGCGTCAATTTTTTATGACGCATTACAGTGCACGTGATGCGGAGTGAAAAAATATGATATGAATATTAATAATTAATACTGTACATGAAATGACCAATATATTGTCCATGTAGCGTCAATTTCACCACGCATACATCATGGGCGTCGTTTTTTTTACACGTACAGTGGTGCACATGATGCGGAGTGAAAAAATATGATATGAATATTAATAATTAATACTGTACATGAAATGACCAACATATTGTCCATGTAGCGTCAATTTCACCACGCATACATCATGGGCGTCGTTTTTTTTACACGTACAGTGGTGCACATGATGCGGAGTGAAAAAATATGATATGAATATTAATAATTAATACTGTACATGAAATGACCAACATATTTTCCATGTAGCGTCAATTTCACCACGCATACATCATGGGCGTCATTTTTTTTACACGTACAGTGGTGCACATGATGCGGAGTGAAAAAATATGATATGAATATTAATAATTAATACTGTACATGAAATGACCAACATATTGTCCATGTAGCGTCAATTTCACCGCGCATACATCATGGGCGTCGTTTTTTTTACACGTACAGTGGTGCACATGATGCGGAGTGAAAAAATATGATATGAATATTAATAATTAATACTGTACATGAAATGACCAACATATTGTCCATGTAGCGTCAATTTCACCACGCATACATCATGGGCATCGTTTTTTTTACACGTACAGTGGTGCACATGATGCGGAGTGAAAAAATATGATATGAATATTAATAATTAATACTGTACATGAAATGACCAACATATTGTCCATGTAGCGTCAATTTCACCACGCATACATCATGGGCGTCGTTTTTTTAACACGTACAGTAGTGCACATGATGCAGAGTCAAAAATATTGTGGATGTAAATAATATTTTGAAGGCGAAATATCAAGACACTTTTGGATACATTTGTATCTGACTCTGCATTGTTTGCACTCATGTACGTGAACAAATTATGACGGCCATGCTGTATGCGTAGAATATGGAGCAAATTTATCCAAATGTCTTCATGTGTTTAGCTTTGGAAAGGTGATTTGTCATGGTCAAACGGTGCGATGTGAGACACATTTGTGTTTGTATATGACAAATGTCCGTACTTTTATGTATAGACGGCCTTCACACTGTGATGTTTGGGATACGTTAACTAATGTATTGACCATATTTGACAACATATTTGGTGTAATTGCTGATGGCTATTTTGAAATGATGTTTTTGATACCATTATGTATTCCGTCTCCAAAATGTGCCCACCTTTATAATGGGGATGCTTTTATCTGTAGTCCTAACAGGGAGTGGGAGAGTCACTTTCAGTTTTTATGGGGCTGACCATGTCCCATTATGATTTTGTGTTTCATATTTGTGTAGGACTTGTGACATGGAGGCCACACATGTGCCTTATGCATGTGTTTAGTTCACAAGTACATGATTCTTGTATGTTTTGGGGGTGGTAGAGGTGGACTTAGGCCCCCAGCACCCTAGGATTTGACCATCCAGAATAGCTACTGTATCCATGGAGTATTTTTATCATATCATGGCAAACCTGCAGCAGCGTGCTAATGTAAGGCCATATGGTATGAATGACTGTTGACCATTCATTCATCTCATTAGCCCATTTGAAGTTTGCAGTAATGATGATTTGGAGCTAAGTTGCATACCATTTTCATATGACTAAGTTTGCAAGACTCTCAGCGTTCACAATGTGATAATGCGAAGAATATTTTGCTTGTCGGTGTCCCTTTCTGCATAAACTGGTTTAGTGTCATGTTACAATCTTCCTGCTAGGTTCAAACTGGGACACAACTGTGATGGTCTACTTTCAAATATTAGGTTGGTTGTATGACATATGTGTACATGTGTGTGGGAATGTGGGTCCAGTATGACCTGTCTGTGTGTATGTTGTCACTGTAACTTCAAGGTCTCCTCCTGAGTTAGTGGCAGCTGATGTTGTTGCAATTGTGTATTGCTCACATCATACACTTGAGAGAAGCCATTGATGACATGTTCACGTACACATGGATGGTCCCACCCTGTCTCTGAACACGTGTGATGTGACTTTCAAATGATCTCCAATTTTGGGCTGGATGAGAGACTGTTTCAGTTGTTTGGATCCGGCATGTGTAATTGTCACATTTGTACTCTTGTTGGGCTCTGTGTATGGTAATGTAACATGTCACATCCTACCCTCTGTGCATACAGTTGTGATGTTTATTTTTGGTGTGATGAATTTTAATGGCATTCTTGATCAATGAGACGACATTCATCTTCAGCTATTTCAAACTAAAGGTGGTCAGAAATGAATAGGCCAAAGCATGATGTGGTGTTTGTTATCTGTGTTTATTTACAAGTGTGGAATACAAGTGATTATAATAACTTAAGTAAAAAAATTGTTCACAAGCTGTTGGCGCCTACGCACTCCTGCTGCTGTGTTAGGTTGTTCCCCCTCCTGTTGCAGGCCAGCATCCTCCTCATCATCATCCTCAGCCATGTCTGGGTCCGGTTCAAGGAGGGGAATGTTCCTTTTTACACAAATATTGTGTAATATGGCACAAGTGAGTATGATCTTGCAGACCATCTCTGGGGAGTATAGTAGGCTTCCGCCAGTGATGTCAAGGCAGCGGAACCTTGACTTTAGGATCCCAAAGGTCCTCTCCACAATGCTGCGTGTCCTCTTGTGGGCATCATTGTATGCCCGCTCAGCAGCAGTATTTGGGTTCCCATATGGTGTCATTAGCCAAGGCTGGATGCCATACCCCTGATCAACTGAAAGAGAAACACAGAATGATATCAATTAGATGTAGGAGGCACTGTTGTACGTATCTTTGATGGCAGTAGTGTTTTGTTGTCTGTGATTATTTTGTGTACTAATGTGACAACCTATGGTTGTTGGTGGAAACTTTGGCATTGTTTTTTTTCCTTGGCTGAGCAAGTGTTTGTTGTCTAACTGTTTGTCAGCAGGATGTATTGGTTTCTCAAGTACAGTGTGCCCTCCCTTGCATTGTGACTTGTGACACAGGTGTCCGTGTGTCCTCCCTGGGGGTGTGATGATAGTTCCATGCAGAGTTGAAACATGAAAGGGTATTAGAAACGTTCATATGAACATTCCCAGGCCATCCCATCCCTTAAAAGTTATGCATTGTATTAGTGTACAGGTTATTGTGAGACTTCCAATTTGCAAGGTGACATTTAGGCAACCACAGTCATGAATGTCTTCACACTAAGCTGTGGAGTAAATTCAAATGTGTGAGAGGTTCAATGGTGACTTGTGACACATGGCTAGTGATGTGAGTACCTCAGTGTGTTCCTGTCTAGCTGTTGCTATTGTGGTGTATGTGTTGTTTATCCTAGAGGGTTTCTGTGCAGTGAGTATATAAGTAGATTTTTGTCCTTACCAACAAGTAGTCCATTGCCATACCGACCATCCTGGAAGTGTTGGTTGATGGTGCAGTGACGGAAGATGAATGCGTCATGTACACTCCCAGGATATTTAGCCACAATGTTGCTGATCAGTCCTTGGTGATCAACTATGGCCTGCACGTTGATGGAATGTGTGTGCTTCCTGTTGCGGTAGAGGTGTTCAGTCGCAGCAGGTGGCACAAGACGCACGTGTGTGCAGTCGATTGCACCAAGGACGTGCGGAAAGCCACTGATGGCGTAGAACCCCTGTTTTGTTTCCTGCTGCTTCTGCACTGTGTTAGGGAAGCAGATGTGGCGGGGTGTCAGTCCAATGATGGCATCCAGTACTTTAGGCAGGAATGCGGAGAAAGATGGTTGTGAGATTCCACCAACCAGGGCACCAGTTGTCTGAAACGAGCCACTTGCCAGCAGGTGAAGTACGGCAAGCAGCTTTGTTTCTGTTGGGATAGTGCGGGGAGTCACTAAAGTGGGGGCCAATTGCTGTTCAATATTTGTCAGCAGCTGCTGAATGGCCTGCCAGTTCAACCGGTACCTCTGGATGATGTCTCGTTCACTGAGGCCATGCAGGGTTGTTCTTGGGCGGAATATCCTCTCCTGCCTTCTGCGCTGTCTTTGGGGTCCCTGCTGTTGTTGTTGTGGCTGCTGTTGTTGCTGCAGGGCTCTGCGTCTACGTGCACGTTGAAGAAAAAGCACCTCCATGTCTCCCTGTTGCTGCTCTGCTGCTCTGCTGCTCTGTTGTTTGTTCTGTGTGTTCTGATTAAGTACAGGTGTGTTTGCCCCATTTTAACGCCTGCCCTGACCCAGGCGTTAAAATTTCACGATATTCGTGCTTTGCGCCATTTTTTTGCGCCGCCTGCCGCGCGGGAGTGATTTTTGCCCTGGAGCATAAATACCACGCACCGCTATGTGCGTCTGTTTTTGGACGGGCACGCCTACCCTGCATGTCATTAACTCAGGGCGGGGTGCCGCTTCCAAAAACTGGCGCACATAGCGCCATTTTCCTGGTGCGCCAGATCGGGCGTCAGGGTTTAAATATGGGGCAACGTTTGCGCTGAAAGTGCGTCAAAATTTTTGACGCACATTCGGCGCAAACGGAGTATAAATATGCCCCTTAATCCATTGTACAAAATACTTACAAACATATAATTCCAAATTAACAGTGATATGCAATTGACATTAATGCTGAAATATATTTCCCTCCCACAAGAAAATAAATTAAATATTACTTGCTGTGCTGTAGGTGCAGATCATGCTCCATATCCATGTAGACAAAAATATAATCCACCAAAAACTGGAGAAAACAAATTCCAAAAAGCCCCAAAAATGCAAAAGTAAAACCAGTCCAATAGAGATCTTTCAAAGCAATCTAAAGTAACCAGGAACCATAAAAAAAGAAAAAATGTTTGGGAAAGGAACGCTTCTGGAAATATGAAAAAGAAAGGAAATCAATGTAAAAAATCTTTATTTACTAGAACCAAAACTGATTTCCTTTAAAAAAAAATATAATTGCAGAAATGTATTAACAAATGTAAAGTATAAATTCAATGATAGTATAAAAATATCCAATTATTGAATATATACAAAAAATTTGTAAAAACTATGGGCCTGATTACAACTTTTGCAGTCCGTGGACAGCTATGGTGACGGCAGTGGTCCGACTGCCATTGGGTTTGCGGTCAGACCACCATATTATGATGCATGTGGTTCTATAGAGGAAAGACTGCCTTGGTCCCGCCAGCACCGCCAGGCAGCGCAGACTGTTGCAGTGGCGAAATAGGCCAATGAGGCTAGGCCAGTGTTTCCGCCAGACACATTATGATGTTGACTTCCATCAACGTGACTGCAGTGGTCAAACCAACATGTCCCAGCTAGCAGAAACAGAGACATTAAAGGAATGAACTCACCTGTCACACATCCTGTGCCTCCATGGAGCTGATCATATACGTCCTGCCACTGCTGCTTCTCATAGATGGAGCATAAAATCCATGCCACAGTGAACGCAACCAATGGTAAGAACACACACCTACCCATGTTCCAAAACTCACCAACAGATTAAGGCACTACCATACCCCTGGTATGTAAGTTACACTATGTGGACCAAGTACACTTGTCATTGTGTTCCAGGTCAGTGTTGTTCACAATGAACGACCCATTCACAGCCACATAATGACCCCTTTGGGAAGGTCACTGACACTGCAGCTCCAGACTCCACAAAAACACACGTCTGCTCATCACTGTTTCAGGGACAGTGAAGTGTACAGAACATTGTGTCACACAGAAGCAACACCACATCAACATCAAACATAATTAAACTGACACCTCCACTTTGCTCCCGTGCCATGGACTATTGTGAGTCATATGTATGGATATACCATTTAACACAAATATCCCTTTCATGCAATTTCCCTGTATTGGGCCCATATATATCACCTACAATGCAACACAGTGGAAGTTCAATGGGATGCACAATATTTTGTGAGACAAATATCCAAAGCTCACATTGAAAACAATACCTGCACAAAAGGGATGGGGGCATCAGGAGCATTCCTGGAAGGATGCTGCCCTGGGACACATTTCACTTTGCACATGCCCCTAAGGAACTGGCCCTTCATGTAACTCAGGGACAATCAATTGTAGAGCCAAGTGACATGCCTATCTGCCAAATGTGTAAGTGCAAGTAAAGAAAGCAAATACAACAGCAATAGAATGGGCCATACATTTAGACGAAATAGCTGGAAGCAACACACATCAAACTGGATACATGGTCAGTCAAATGTAAAGCAAAGTAGCACAATTGAACACAACCCATGTGTGGACAAACAAAACTCTAGATTCCACACATGAGATAAGTGTTTAGTCCACATCAGGGGGACAAATGTAACACAACACATGCTGATATTGGCCATCTCAAGATGAAATACTTACCATATCAAACAAAACACAATGCAATGACACCCCGATTGGATTACCACCTACATATCCATCTACATCTACCCTTGTCCTGGGTGACCCTAGCTCTGCTCACAAAGTCAGATCTTGCCAACCACAGCAAATGAAACCCCAATCAGGGTGAAAAACATACAACTAACTGTAGGCATACAGTACAAATTACTCAGGAACAACAAAAAGGTAGAATAGTAATGGCAGGACAAATGTTTACCAAAAAACAAATTGTGTTTATTAATAGTAAATGCTGAAGAAGAAAGGACATTGGCCAGCCCAAATGGTAGTCCATGCACAGTATTGTGCTCCAGCTTGACTATGTTCACTGCCAGAGAACCTCCACAGGAAGGGGCAACAAGTGGGCATGCAGGCACCTCAGGGATCATGTCTGGGTGGAGTAGAGTTGGATTTGGGATGGGTAGGTTTGGGTTTGGAAGGGGTGAGCTTTTTCTTAGGTGGTGTGGTCTTCTCCTTAGGAGGGGTGGGCTTTTTATTCAGAGTAGGAATGGTATGGGTGCTTGCGGAGGCAGGTGTGTGCAGGGAAGGACTTGGATGTGGAAGGGTTGGGTTGGGATGTGGGTGGGGTCTTCTTGTTTTTGGGAGGAGGGAGAGGGTGGAGGTCACAGGGAAAAGGGCAAGGTCAAAAAGGAAACTTTCCTTGGGAAAACAGGTAGGTGTTCAGAAGGGTTTGGGGTTTGGGAGGTTGAGGGAGTTGTTCTGGGTGTTGATGCTTTTGGTGTGTGAGGTATGCTTTTTTTGGGTGGTATCTGTTGAATGTGTGAGTGTGGGTGTTTGTGTTTGTGTTTGTGGTGGGCTGTGAGGGAGAGGCACTGGGTGATGTGTGAGTAGTGGATGTGTGAATGGGTGTTGGGGTGGTATCTGGGGGTATGGTAGATGTCGTGGCTGTGTCTTTGTGTGTTGGGGTAGTAGTGTCCGGGGGTATGGTGCCTCAGGTGTGTGGGTCTGTGGGTAATGCCTGTGTGTATGGTGGGTGTGGTGAATATGTTACTGGGAGTTGTGGTGGTGTCTGTGGGTATGGTGGTTGTGGAGTGTGGGTTAGTGGGTAGTGTCTGTGTGTATGGTGGGTGTGGTGAATATGTTACCAGGATTTGTGGTGGTGTCTGTGGGTATGGTGGTTGTGGAGTGTGGGTTAGTGGGGGTGTCTGTGAGAATGGTGGTTGTTGTGGTATCTGTGAGTGACTGTTGGGTGCTTGCATGCTGGTGTGTCTTGTGGTGCTTGTGATTATGTGTGGTGCTTGTGTTTGTTGAGGAGGGTGCATGCAGATGTTTCTGTGTGCTTGGGACAGGTAGGAGAATAGGGTACTTGAACTGGGAAGAGGGAGGTGGTGGGGAGGAGGATTGTGGGGGAGGATGGCTGCCATCAGTGAGGAGGCCAGAGCCTTAAAGATCTCTGTAGGCCTGACATGGCACCATGAATACCTTCCAGGTACGCAACAATCTGCTGGGGCTGTCTGTCCTGCACCTGGAAGGCATTCAGAATGGCATTCTGACCCACAGAGATACACCCCAGAAGGTCAATAGCCTCCTCATTCGGGGTAGCAGGGGTAACCAGGGCAGGGGTGAGATGCCTGGGGCAAAGGGGATGCCCACCTTCTTGAGTGAGCGGGCACAGACAACTTGGTGGGGAGCAACAGGGAGGGTGGCGATGGAACTGGGGTTGGCAGACAAGGATGGAACAGGAGCAAGTCCTGATGGGTCTACCACCATAAGGGAGTGGCCACTGAAGCTAGAGTCAGAAGATAACAAGGTTGATCCTTTGTCCTCCATGGGACTCCAATCACCCTCCAGGCCAATGGGTCCCTCCATGTCGGTGCTATCATGACTGGAGGAACTGTGGCCAGATGCTTCTCCGCTTGGCTCCACCCTGTCTCCTTCGCTTGCCTGGTGTGATACTGAAATTTCAAAGAGAAATAGGGTCACTACATTTTCTTGATCACACATGAACAAAAGCTATGATTAGCAAGAATTACCATGACGTACTATAGCCCCCAGCAACAAGCTTCACCAAAGTGGCTCCAACATTTGTCACGCCAATTCATGCATACTACAGGAACCGTCGAAAGTTGGCCACAGGAAATTCAGAATCACAGACAACTCCAATTGCATGGGTGAAAGTAAGCAATCACAGTACCCATTGAACAAGTAGGAAACCGTATCACCTTCAGTAGTTTGCCTCATGTAGCATTCCTCAGTTACCTATTGTCATACAATAGTAGGGCAAGACCACATTCATTTACACAGATCCCACACAAGGTCATGCATCCAGCTAATCTTCACATATCCAATACCATATCATCAACAAATGATGGTCAAAAATCCAGCCATGTTGCTGACAGAAGTACAGTAACCTGAGCAAGGTGGCATGGAAATACCCATGTCACACTGGAAACAAATCAACAATGTTCACGTCTCTATGTGTAAATTGTCCTAATGGAGTCATGGAGGTTGTTCTAATGTTGCTCAGATAGATAACACATCTAGCACAGAAATGTACAATGGAGACAAATTATGCAAAATGTCAGGGAGATATGTCTACAAAATCCACAACACAATGAATCAGCTAGCCACAGTGATTACACCTCACTTGATTGCTACTCCTGACAATAACATACTCTGGTTGGATCAGTAGAAGAAAATAGTCCTTTAAGTGTTGGAGAGGACGAGGGATTATCAAGTACTTGTAGAAGGCCCTGAACATGTACCCAATGGAAAGCCATATAATGTACTCAATTGTTGTCATGCGTAACACAGATTGGATGAATAGTTGTACATAACCACATATGATTCCCACATAACTGCAGGTCACACCATGATGCATGCCAACACTTAGGTAACAAACCTTCCCCATTTCACATGTAAAAAGCACTTTGCTACATGATTTCACATAAAGTAGTCCTACCTGTCATGTCCTTCATTGCTACTGCAGTTGCATATGCCAGATAACATGCAATGACGGATGAAGGTATGTGTGAGCCACCAATCAATGGTGACTCACTCCTGTCTGTGGCACCAAAAGAAATGTAGGCCCATGACATATGTCCAATTCCAAACAAATGTTGGCATGCACACATATGAAAGGGAATTCAGATATCATGCCATGCCGACAGGTAGACCAGCAGTAAAAATGATTTGGCAAAAGTGAAAGGGACACATGCTAACATGTAGTAGGGATGATGACAACAGTGATGTCACCAAAATCATGTCAATGGACCTTCCCACTTACCAAGGGAAAGTATTGCTCTGTGACTGTACCCAAAGAGCAATGTGTGCTCTGTCACATGTATGATGGCAGGCAGTAGTGAGGCACCAGCACTCTGACGCACTGAAGACAAGTGGCCTCTGGAGGGCAGATGCCAATATATTCACTTGAGCAGACACATGGCTGAGGACAGTGATCTCTTATTTCATGGTGTTTAGGATGTCACACTGAAGAGTAGTGGACTGTTGTGTACAAATTACACCCACAACAACAATCAACATGACCTGATTGATCACTGTACTCAGTCATGTGTTGGCCCTGGAGAGTAAATTGGTTGTGGGCTATACTCTGTTGTGCTCTAGGTCGCTGGGCTGATAGGCAAGGCACATCTGCATGCACCAACTTCCTTATCCACACAAACAGTTAATCATCTTATGTGTCGGAAATGGCCCATCCCCAATCTTCAGGAGGAGATGGCAAAACTTAACACATCAACTTGCCAATGTTACAGGCAGGAATATGTCCTGGATGCACCCCCTTGTAGCTGCTGTGCTCCCCTCAAATACCCATCAAGCTCAAGGTAGGCCATCACCAGAATGTGGACCACTGGGGGAGGACAGCCACCAGCTGGACCTCAGCGATCTTCCAGGCCCAGCGTCTCAGGTCCTCCCACCTCTTGCAACTGTTGGAGCTCCACCAGCTATGGACCCCAAGGGTCCGCACCTTCAAGGTGAAGGCTCTCCAAATCCCCTTCTTCTGATGGCCATTGACCTGTGTCGATGCAAGAGACAAATAAAAAAGGTTACCACTACAAGTTTTTGCCCGAATTGTTTTGTGTCATATACATGACAGAAACACCAAACACAACATTTTTTACTTGCCAACATAACACAAGTGTAAAGCACACATGCTGATAAGCACAGGGACATGATTACACACGTTTAGAGTTATCTGCAGACGAACCCACTATCCTGCTCATGGCCTACACCAACTAAGGAAGCATTCTGACATCAGGTTGCCCAGGCTCAAGCAACAAGTACTGTGATGCGAGCCACAATTAAACACTACCCACCACTGTGGCCGGCTGAAGGGTAAACTCCTTGGGCCTGACTGGACAGACACATTTACATTCTGCAACATTGATTCACTGCATACCGTCCCTACATGCAACTACCATAGTACAGACTTCACCCTAAGACTTAAGTGACAATAAAAGGGCTGCCATGGTGGGCACATAAAGTCTCTCCCCTATGCAGGCGTGGACATGTAGCCTACCCAATGTAGACTCTTTCCACTTCAGGGTGGGTTTGTGTGGTATGTGCCTGTACCACAAAACACACTTTTGACCATGTGTGGCAAACCTACAGAGATGGCATCCAACATACAAAGGTATGTTTGGTCTAATTTCTGCCATGTAACCAAGCTACTGCATCACATGTCATGGCCTCCCTGGAATCTACACACTAGCTACAGTGTGGGGTTGTCAACTCTGCAATATGCCTGTACTGGTGAAATATGACTTATGTGAAGGTGACAACAGAGCTGTGGGAGTAAGGGACCTGTAATAAGTCAATGTCACATATTGACAATGATGCAAAATGCACGTATGCACTACTTAAGGGATTTACCCCAGTACCCATTCCTAATCTAGGCAATGGACTGAGGCGTTGGGGCAAGATTTGTCACTAGAGGCTCATATTGGCCACATGCCAGGATCTTCAGGTCTACATGGAGTGGGCACAGTGCCACAGTTGCATAGTCACAGTAACTCTAACCTGCCTGGACTATGTCCCATACTGGGAGATATATGTGACAGGCCCTGGCAGGCTGAGCATACAGACCCTACATGACACTCACATTTCCATCACTTCCACCAATGACAGTACATCATGTAGCCATCATCAATGTGGCTTGTGTGCCACTCTGAATGGTACAGCAAGTCATTATATGACTCTCACATAAGAGCTTGGCAAGGTCAGGTGTGGGATGAATGATCTGTGGCATCATTCACATTGCTTACAAGACCCTCAAATAACTCAAACAGTATGCATACACAGCTTATGCTGTCATGCACATTCATGTCATTTGACATTTACAACTATCATATCCATTGACATGTCCTTGTATGACTGTAAAGTCTCATTGTTTAGATATATGAATGCAATACAAGGATGATCTAAGCCTCAAAAATAGCACACAACACAATGTGACTATACAATACATAGAGTACTTTTATCCACTACCTGCACCATCTACATCCCATAGATGCAACACAAAATGAGGCACCAGGCATACAAGAAGTCTAACTGGCATGCAGGGGCATGTTGTACCTTTTGGGGAGGGAAAGGATGGTGTTGAACAGAGTCAAATGTACCTATGAGGTTCTTACCTTCTCCTCTGGGGAGTCATAGAACTGACCAAACAGGGGAAGGACCTCGTCCACTAGCTTCTGAAGCTACTCTGTAGAGAAGGCAGGGGCCCTTTCGCCTGCTGCCCATATTATGATTGTTCTCAGAGGCGGCACACAGCAACTGAAGTGGTGGAGGTGTTGATGGCAGCAGTGTCTGGAGTGAAGTGAGTGAATTTGCAAAATGCGGCATACATGTATGCCACATATGCGGTTGTTGAACCTGGCCCTTTTTTTGGGTTCACCCCTAGACTTTTTGCCTCCTTCCTCCATTTTTTCTGACTTCTTGCTGTTGGCTCTAGGACTCTGAGCACTTTATCACTGCTAATCAGTGCTAAGGTGTAGGTGGTCTCCCTTGTAAAGTTGGTATGGCTGGCGTACATCTAATTGGCACATTTTATTTACCTGTAAGTTCCTTTTACAGTGGTATCCCTCTAGCCAGGGCCTGTAAATTACATTGCTACTAGTGGGCCTGCAGTGCTGCTTGTGTCACCCACAGAAGTAGCCTTTCAAACCTGTCTCAGGCCTGCTAGCGCAAGGCCTGCATGCGCAGTTTACTGCCACAAGGACATGGCATCTAAATTTACTTGCCTGGTCCAGAAATCTCCTTTCACTACATGTAAGTCACCCCTAAGGTAGGCCCTAGCTAGCCCTATGGGCAGGGTGCTATGTATGTAGAAGGCAGGACATCTGCCTGGATGTGTGGCCTGTCCTGGTGGTGACACACAGCCTACTTGGTTTCTCACTGCTGTGAGTGCTGCCATCTCATAGGATTGCATTGGAAATGCTCTGCCTTATGTCTAGGGGGTATTGTCTGATTTATGAGGGGCAGTGTAGGCATGTTTAGTATGGTTATGTTGGTAGTGAGAAATGCTGCTTACTGGTGTAGGTGGATTTTTTATTACCATTACAGAAATACCACTTCTAGAAAGTGAGCATTTCTCTGTGCTTATGACTCTGGTGTTTTGCTGCTTGACTCCAATCCACGTCTGGGCAGAGTAACAGCTGGGCTTTGTGCATACTTTTCAGACTGTCTGTATACAGGGAGAGTGGAGGTGTCACACATGTGCATCTACATTTTGACTGGTCTTCCTGGGCTGAGAGAAGGGGAGCCGGGGCACACTTGAATTTGTGTAGGCTGTGCCCTGGCCTCACACAAAGGGCTCATTTACCCCCAACTGATGTCTGGAGCCTGTGCTGGAAGAGAGAGGGGACACTCCTACAACCAGTTGTAACTGGTTGGAAACTCCTCTCCCCCCTTTGTTAACCTTGTGTAGAAACAGGAAGAACTTCCATTCTATCAATTTGTGCAAGTTGTCTGCTTGTCAGATCTCTACATCTCAAATGTTTCTGCCTGGTTCTCTTGATTAGCCCATCATTCATTTGCAATGCAGAAAAGCACAATACCCCAGCTGATGTCACAAATGCAACCAAAGAGGGTCTGATGGTTGATAAGTCACATCTGTCCTGATTTTGTATGTGCAATATCAGGTGCTTCAATCATGAAGTGAGTGACTCATTGTGGCACCCATGTGTAATTCCACAACAGGAGACTCAGCATCCCCAAACCGCCCTTGGTTGTTAACACCACTGAGGAATCCAACTATACCAGGGTAAGTCCACTTCAATGAGGCCCATGGAAGAATACGGCGGACAGTGGAGCGAGTTTTGGGGCTCCTGAAGGCCAGGTTTCGCTCTCTGGACAAGACTGGGGGAGCCCTCCTCTACTCACCCCCGGATAGTGTGTCAGATAACTGTGGTATTCTGCATGCTCCATAACATTGCCCTGAAGAGGAATATCCTTTACATCCCAGAGGAAGGGGAGCCTGAAGTGCCACCGAGTGAGAAACCTGCAATACCAAATGAGGATGATAGTGGTGAGGAGAAAGAAGCTGGCTTGCAACAAGATCTAATTGACAGCTTCTTCTCATGAGTGTAAGTATTTCATGAGATGTCATGACTTTGACTGTATAATGAACTGTAGTTGTGATAACGTGTGGATTATCTTTTAAGTGATAGCTATGGATCTCATGCAAAACATGCAAAAGAATGTTTGATGAGGAAGCTTTTGACACAATCACATTTTTATGCTGTTGCTTTGTTTGTGGCTGATTTTTTTGAATGACTTTGTTTTCCAGACATTTGCTATGTGACTTGTGTCATGTGTAGGCTTTCATGACTCCGCCCCTGGTTTTGTTCCTTGTTCAGGTACCTTCGCCATAGCATTTTCATTTAGGGATTTCAGAGATGTGACATTGGCGGGCACATCGTGCTGTTGGGACATACAAAGTTGACATGGATTTTCCCTGGGAAATATTTTTCACAGACTTTGGGTGTAGACAACCTGTGTCAAGACAGCTAGCACAGTGATAGGATGAAAGTGCAGAAGACTCCATTGGACTTGTTCATTGATGTGTGGTAAACCATGATGCATCATGTGTGCCATCATGTGATGAGTGAAAATGTTGCGATGTGACACTTTTATCTCAGTCACCATTCACATTGGCTAAACAGTATTTTGGTATGAACTGTGTGTAGCTGTTGATGTGTTTGATCATTGTTGGCCAAAGTGCCTGTCGCACATCACTGATAATGGAGTATGTCATACCACCAGATGCAGAAGCATTGGAGTGTAATGACCCTGTGATCATGTACTGTTGTACTGCCATTTGTCTGAGTGTTGCATCACATGAGGGGTGCTCCCTTTTTTCTAGCTGATGACATTAACCATATCCAATGTTTACCTATGTACCAGGCCACTGTCTGATATGCCCATTGCTACAATGCTCTGGGTGTCTGTACCATTATATGTTGTGATCTACACAGTCTGCTATGGTAATCTCTCACTTTCATAGCTTCTGACATCTTGACAGCCTATGTGATGAACAATGTGACAAGAGCTCGTCTGCAACAAGACGCTTGTACTTATGTGTTGGTGAGTAATGGTTGTAATGCTGAGGTTGACACTGTGTACATGCTACATATCCTGCTGACACAAGTAGCTTGTATCTGGATTGTATGGTTCACGTGGTTTTACATATCTGCATAGCTAAATGTGAAATTAAAGATAGTAGACAACAAGTCTGTGATGGGTGTATTTATTTCAGTGCACAAACAAAAATTAAAATTGGGACATAAATGAAAATAAAAGTGAAGTGAAGGGGTCAGTCAAGGTGGATGAAATCATTGGAATAGATGCCACACCAGTCCAAAGTCCAGAGTACTCCTCCCATTGGAAATGGAAATTGGTTCAGGATCAAGATCAGTCAACAGAGTGAATGTGTGTCACACAAAGGAGAACATTATGGAAGAGGTCACTTGCTGGCAGTGGTGGGTGTCTTGCCATCCACACCTCCTGGATTCTTTGCTGGATGTCCCAGTTTGTGAGGGGGGGTCACCTGCTGCAGAGGTGTCTGAGGCTGGTTGTGCCTATGGCAGGGACTCCATTCCTCTGGGTGATGCAGATGTTGTGAGGAAAGCCCTGCTCAGGGTGGTGTTGATTTCCATCAGCAACCCTGTTAGGATGCCCATGTTGTTGTTGTGGGCATCCGTTTTGTCTATCAAGACCCTCTGAAGCTGCTTAATGTCCTGGAGTTCAGTCAACACCTGGCCCATCCCGTCTTGGGACTCCTGATAGACTCCCAAGATGTGGCTGATGGTTTCCTGGCTGACAGCAGCCCCAGCGGCCCCATTACACTGGCCCACAACGCCCCTTCCACACACCCTACCCTCATGAGCCTTTGCCCTCTCCAACTGGGTTTTGGACCCTCAGTGTCAGGAGTGTCAAGTTCAACCTCAGGATCCAGGACTGGTGGGCACAAGATGGTAGAAACTGTGCTATGAACACAGGTTGTGGGGGCGCTTCATTGCCTGGGATGTCAAAGGAACAGGTCTGAGAGGTGATGTTGTGGACACAGTGACACTCAATGATGCCATCTGCCCAGGTTGCCCAGATGGGCCAGGACCTTCCTCCACGTCCACAAGCCCAGGAGTGTTGTCATCACTGAGGGCTTCATCCAGGGGAGGAGTGGGAGTCTGTTGGGTGGCCTCGGTGTGCCCAATGCAGCTCAACCTGTTGATAAAGGAAGTACATTGTTACTGGTTAAAGTGTGACATCAACCTCCACAGCTTTTGTGTTACAGTAAGAAGAGACATTGTACATTCGTAAGTTGTAGGTTAGCGTTTTGTGCTATTTTACCATGGTATTGGAATATTTGAAATGACGTGCAAAGCTTGCCTAAACCATTAAACTCAAGCAGCTCATGAGATGTGCAGATCAGTTGCACTTTGAATGATGGACTACAAATGACATCTTACCAACAGTGAAGCCAACACAGTGTAAAATCAACATGTACCTTTGACTCTTTGGAGGCCTAGTTGAGTGAGATACAGGCACACACAGAACTTTGTTGTATCTGTATCTGCAGTCATCATGTGTGCAGTGCTGTGTCAATATGTTTGCTGCCACTACCAATCTGGTGATGCAACTTACGTCCTTATGAACACTTGGTGTAGTCACTTGTTAAGGTATCATTCCTGTCCTCAATAGTGTAATCTTGGGTATCAGGTCACGATGCAAATAGGTAGACAGACATATGTCTGAGTTGAGCATGATCTGTATATTGCTCACTGACAAGTGGATAGACTTCAATTGAGAATTAATACACAGGGGCAATTGGGCAAGTGAATACTGGGCTGGTGGTTGAAGTTACAGAAACAGAGACCCTGGCCTTAGCAGTCAGATCACTCCCTTTACTTCCCACACTTGATAAATGGTATCCTCCCAAGTGACTACACTTCAATTGAGAGTTAACAAACAGGGGTATTGGACAAGTTAATACTGGGCTGGTATTTGGAGTTACAGACACAATGCCTCCTGGGAGTTGCAGTCAGATCACTCCCACTATTTCCCACACTATATAAATGGTATTCTCCTTGGTGAGTATTCTTCAATTGAGAGCTAACAAACAACGGATATTTGGACACATGAATACTGGGCTGGTGTATGGAGTTAGAGACACAAGGCTTCCTGGGAGTTGCAATCAGGTCATTCTCTTGACTTTACACACTTGACATATGGTATCCTCCAAAAGTGAGTACATTTCAATTGAGAGGTAACAAACATGGGTATTTGGCCAAGTGAACAATAGGCTGGTGGTTGGAGTTACAGACAGAAGGCCTCCTGGGAGTTGCCGTCAGGTCACTCCCTCTACTTCCCACACTTGACAAATGGTATCCTCCCAGGTGAGTACACTTCAATTGGGAGTTAACAAACAGGGGTATTTGGAAAAAATGAACACTTGGCTGGTGGTTGGAGTTACAGACACAAGGCCTCCTTGGAGTTGCAGTCAGGTCACTCCCTTTACTACACATACACCAGCCAAAGTTTGTGTATTATATATCTGTACGCAGATTGCATTTAGATTTGAGCATACGGCCTCCTGGGAGTTACCATCAGGTCATTCCCTCTACTTACCACACTTGACAAATGGTATCCTCCCAGATGAGTACATGTCAATTGGGAGTTAACAAATGGGTATGTGGTCATGTGAACACTGGGCTGGTGGTTGTAGTTACAGACACAAGGCCTCCTTGGAGTTGCAGTCAGATCCCTCCCTTTACTACACACACACTAGACACATTTTGGGTATTACATATCAGTATGCAGACTGCATTTAGATTTGAGCATACATTTACTTGCTGAGACATGCCATGGATGCCGTTTTTTTTTATATTGTAAGCATCATTTCAACGTATGGCATGTGATGGGGCTTGGTAGCTGTAGAGTTAGGTCCAACAATACACATTGACAGTGTTAAAACTCAAATGCTTTGGGTATTGAATGTTGGTTAAGTACATGGACAAGACAGTGACTAAAGCTGAGAGGTGAACATGCTGAACATTGCAGTTTTGCAACAGTTTTTGTGTTGTGGCTTACCAGACACCATTCCCCCAAATATTCCTGCCAAGCCCTCAGGATGCAGTATGCTAAGACCTTCTCCTCCTAGGGAAAGCATCTTAATGGGGCACTGGGATGGCCACCACCAGTCTTTTTGGCTTCCAGCTGCTGCCTGGAGGCCCGGGAACGGGCCTTTGTCCTCAGGTTGTTCCACCTCGTCCTAATTTCCTCTGTTGTGCGCAGGGATGTGCCTACAGGATTCACTCTTTTGACTATCCTTTGCCACAGTTCCATTTTTACCAACTGAGAGGAGTATGCTGGACTTGGACTCCAAACAAATGTGACTCTACTCTTATGATTTTATCCATCATGACTCTTAACTTATCTTAAGGAAAATGGGGATTTTTGGGACGTGACACGGTGGACAACTAAAGTGAGTGACAAGGACCTACTTAACAGGGGAAGTGCAATAGGGAACGAATGGAGAAAAGTATGTGCAGGATCTTAAATGGGATTGTGAAAAAAAATAACAGGCTGGCTGAACTATGTAAAATGAGGAAATGGTGGTCAGTATTCTTCAGAGTGCAGGTGCAATGCAAAGGATTGTGGTCTGTGAAGGGGTGTGTTATATATATATTGTGCTTTGCAGGTGTGTCCACTGGACCAATGTGTGTTAGCTGTGTTGTTTTTGTATCAAGCCAATAGGCACTTACCTGTTACATTGCTGAGCACTGAGAGCGGACCTCAGGCTGTGGACCGCGGTAGTCGGCCGCCGTTGTCTTGCTCTGCAGGGTGAACGCCGCTGTGACTGTGTCCATAATAGGCTCTGCTGTTGGCCACAGCGCTGACGGGACTGGAGGTCTGACACCTACCTTTTTTCCTTGATGGGAGGCAGCTCTACCTGTATACTTCATAATAAATCATCCTAGGGACTGCTGGCGCAGCTGTCTTTTTGGGACAGCCAACAAGGTGGTCTGGTGGACCGAACTCCAAACTAGTAATTGGGCCCTGTGTCCAAAAAAGTATATGAGCCAACAGAATTAACGTTTAAAAAATGTAAGATCAGAGAACAGGGCATTCCATATTCTGCAGCATGTCTCATCCATGGTAACACCTATATTTTTCTGCATAAAATAATAAAAAAACTAAAAAATGCTTACAAATTGGTAAATGATACAAACAATCTCAAACATCTACAGTATATAATACTGTATAAATATAAATTACTTTGTTTATTTAATATTAAAAATGTATTACAAATGTTCTATATTTTTTTGTATTATAAATATTGTTCTGTAACTACAACCATATAAGTAAAAAATGTTCAATTATTCAGTAAATAAAATGGAGAAAATTAGAAAAATGTGTTTTATGAAAATATGTCAATAATATTGTTTAATACAAATAAACAACCAACTACTATATCAATTATAGTTCTAAATATTAGTACTTCTAACTACTCCTGCTACATAACAATTATGTATTCCCATTCCAACACAAACCATTTTGCAGAATGTGTTGGACACTAAGGCCCATAGTTATACATTTTTAGTGCCGCATTTGCGTCATTTTTTAAGCAAAAGTATCGCAAACTTACAAAATACAATTGTATTTTGTAAGTTTGTGCTGCTTTGCGTCAAAAAGCGGTGCAAATGCGGCACTAAAAAAGTATTATAATGGGCCTAAAAGAGTTACACTTACTAACCCGACTCCAGCGTAAACCTATTTTGGGAAGGTGTTGGACCCTCAAAGGATCAGATTTACTTGTCCCACTCTAATCTACACCATTTTGGAGAAGGTGTTGGACACAAAGGGGGTGACATTTACTATTCCCACTCCAATCTAAACCATTTTGGGGAAGGTGTTGGGCACTGAAGGGGTGACATTTACTAATCCAACTTCAATCTAAACAGTTTTGGGAAGGGTGACATTTACTATTACCACTCTAATTGAAAACATTTTGGGAAAGGTGTTGGACACTACAGGGGTGACATTTACTTTTCCCACTCCAACGTAAACTAATTTGGGGAAGGTGAGGGACACTAAATGGGGCAGTAGTATTATTCCCACTCTAATCTAAACCTATTTAGTTAATATGTTGGACACTGTAGGAGTCAGATTTACTATTCCCACTCCAATATAAGCCATTTGACAAAGGTAAAGGGAAGTACATTTACTATTCACACATGTACTATTCACACTTGAAATTCCTTATTCCCTAAAAACCCAACATGCCACTACTAAAAACAATATAATGTACATTGATTGTACACATTAATAAAACTGAAATTAAACATTTCACTATTTTCAAAATGTAAAAAAAAAAAATTCTAAACATACTAATTAAAATATTTACAAAACCCATAAAACCAAACTCACTACAATAAAATACATATAAAATAACACAAACAATATCCTATACAATATTAGAAACAACAATAATATTCTTACTTCTGATGTTCTTTTCAACAATAGTTTTGACATCCCGATATTCTTGATATATTTTAGTATCACAGTATTTTTGTGTTCAATATTTTGTCCCGACACCCAAGCAAACAAATGCCTGGTCAACAATCAAAGGACTGGCAGCTCATGCACAAAAGGAGGTAAGTATCAAGGTTACACATATAAAGTGAGAACGCTCAATTGACTAGCTATTTATGCAGCAAATGATCTGTGATCGTTCTGCCATCGCCACAAATCTAAAGGCAATGACCACAAAAGAAGAAAATAAACATAGTTTATTCTAATGCACCTCTTACATATACAAATGTACACATACAAATAACAATACACAGCTGTCTCAATGACATGAACCTTGATGGCTTAGAACCACATCTTTCACTAAATACCCAGTGACTTGGATTCACCCTTGACAGCAACATCACCCTCAAGGAACACATTGGCAAAAAAACAAAGATGATCTGGTACCAGCTGTCTCTTCTCAAGAAAGTGAAACAGTTTTTTCCAAAAAGTAATTTCAGAACTGTGTTTTAAGCCGTGTAACACTGACATCTGGATTGCAGAAATGTCCTGTTTCCTGTTCTTCCAAACTCCACACTCCACAGCATGTCTCATCAAGAGACTGAAAAAAAAATGATTGCTGCACCCGTCACGATCGGATATCATTGCCGCCGCATGTCTGACCACACCAGCTTCAAATCTAGCTACATCATTTACAAAGCCATCATGACCAGAACCCCCGCTTACTTGCAGCAAAGCTCACATCTCTCGTGATTCTCAGCACACACTGTGACCAGTCAACCATCAGACTACAGACTAAGGGCCTCATTACGAGTTTGGCGGACTGACTGTCAACTCACCAGACCTATGGGGAGGAGACTGTTAGGGAGCGGGACATCCTCCCAGGCACAAATACAATGTTTCCACCGGGCTGACTGGCCGAAACCTCCGTATTTGGGAGGTTTCTGCCAGTCAACCTGGTGGAAACAGTGTGGCATTGGCCTGGGCTCTTCATGGAGCTGAGGCCAATGCCGTCACACAGAGGGTGCCCCCAGTACCCTCGGAATGCACACTGTCTGCCAAGGGTGCTGGACAGGGAGCCCCCGGCACTACCCATACCATGGTCCCCAGCACTGCCTTTCCTCCAACCTTTTCATGGTGGGGACCCCACCATGAAAAGACTGGCAGAGAGGGGAGTCATGATCAGCACGATGGTGCTGAACTCAGTCCCACCATGCCTGACCATGACTTCAACCGCCGCCGCCCTGTCAGGACCCGTGATCCTGGTGGTGGTGGCAGTCTAACCGCAAGGGTTGTAATCTTGTGGTTGGGACACCAGGAGAGTGGCGGTCCGACCGCCAGTATGAGTTTGGCAGTATTGTAGGGCCCTGAGAAGTATAAACAATAAGAATCAAGACAGTTTTCGACCTATGAACCAAGGATGTTAAACAACCCCGCATTCATCAGGACAACCCCAGTGCTGCTCCAATTTAAAAAAGAGTCGAAGACCCACCAGTTTAAAGACCACTAGATCACAATTAATTAACAATCTACAACCCTCTATCTCTCCTAACACTTGTTGACTTTATTTTTGCCTTTAACCTTCTACAGCATTCCAATGCCTTTTGGCTATATTTGCACTATAGGAATACAGTATACATGCATACCTACATACAAACTTCTTAACTATTATAAACAATAATTCAAATATCCTAATTTTTAAATGCAATGCTGAGGCAAAAAACATGAACACAATGCATACTGCAACACCTCAGCACTTCTTGAAATCACCTCTAAATGTGTAAAACATGTAATAATGTTTTCACCAATACATTCCACATTTGTATTTTGAACTAAACAAGGAAGGTTTGGAGGGCAGTGAGAATTCAAAGAAGGTCAAACACTGTCTCTGATGAACAAAACAATGCAGCAAAATTCACACATTACCTTGAACTGTTAAATACTTCACAATTAGAGCAAAAAGGCATATGCCTCACAATGAAGGCACATCAGACAAACCAGTATTATCAAAGTTCTTCAGAGAGACAGAAACAAATATAACATGAAACACTTGCAATAGAAAGTCCATGATACCTGTACTGTGGAAATTCAAGGACCAGCAGTGTATTGATCAGATACATAACATGGCACTAGTTGCATTTGCAGATTCTGTTCTAGATGGGGCCTATGACTGTTTACATTCTTAAAACATTCCAGTGTTGTAAAAGCTCATTTTTGCAACTCATGCCGCAAACCACCAAATTTAATATATCTGTGCACTGGAAAACTATGACCTGCTCCAAAACAGATTTTAGAACCAATTTTCCCTGATAGGTGGAATGGCTCCTGCAGTGGCTATTATCTATGTTTCTTACTAACTCTAGAGCACTAGATTAGTCAAGGACTTTCACAAAAAGAGTGTTCTATCAAAGAGGACTTTGGGCTCACTGTTCCCCACTTTGAGTAAGCTATAAAAAAGACCTGGCTAAGGGAACTGGATAAAATGTCTCTGCACTCACAAATTATCCCAATCCTTTGTTTAGTAGCCCCTCGTTAAAAAAGGAAGAGACGTGTAACAATGAAAGTCAGTGTCAAGTATTTACAAGAACCAGGAACCGGACCAGTCAAGAATCCCTGTTGTTCTGTAACCCTGACTTTGATCTTAACAGAACACATCTACACTGTAGCTGAGTGGGGAACAGGGGAAGGGGTAGAGACATAGGAGCAAGTTACAGATGCTGCCTCAGCACTCAGGGACTTCTGGTTGGCAGATTTTTGTATACATGCACAAATAGTGTATAACATAAAAAAAAAACACAGTTAAACTCAGTGCAAACAGGGACAACTATCAATCACATCTATATTTGCAGGAAAGTAGAAGTTAATTGCTTACCCTTCTGTGGGCAATGTAATGCAACAAGGCCTGTTCGGACCAGGATACTAGTATGGAACCCAAGCAGCCCTAGATATAGAGAATTGCTGCTGAGAAAGAAGTGATGAACAAGGAGAACTAAACCACAATGTAAGGACCCTGAAGGAACAAGTTACCAAAAATTCTGGAGGGAACTGGAATGAGTAGCAAATAAAAATGGATGGGGAAGCAAGAGTGGGTGAATTAAATCTAATTAGAGCGACAAGCTGGGAGCAGCTAGCAAAGCATTTCCAGACAAAGGCAAGCTAACTGGAGTTCTCACCTGTACTGAGTCTCATCTAATTGCTCCACAAGAGTAGTACTAAACCAAAATTTCTGTCCTTTATGTTTCTTGTGGGCCAGTTGCCACTAGCCATTACTTCATAATTTCTAAACTAGTGTCCTTCGCAAACTATTAACAATGAGGGATACTGAAGGACATAGCAGAAATGCATTGCTTAGTAGAGCTAGGGCTGTTGTACCTACCTCATCTTGTTATGGGCCTTATTCCATCATCAATACCTAACAAATATGCCTATCACTCAGGTTTAGAATACATGTTCGAAAGAACGCTGCAAGGAATTGGTTTTGAAGGTCTTCCCAGAAACAATCTGTCGTAAAACCCCACTGGAGGAGATAATATAGATTTATCAGGAGACGTGTGTGGGTTTTCATCCGATGTGGGCTTTCCTCAATAAGCAAGGGTGAACTACGTGCCGGGCAAAGGAAGCAGTATGGATGGAACCTCACTGTACCTTGGCTTCTATTTCCCCTTGAAGCTCTTCCACTATGAGAACTTCAATGACCCGGAGAGCTGGTTCTTTACACCCACAAGAAGAACAGTGGCATTAACTAGAAGGACCACTGCTGTTCATCTACAGCCCTGGATGATCTGATTATAATGAGGGCTTCAAGACCAGAGAACACTGTGGACCTCATTACGAGTTTGGTCAGTCTGAGGACCTCCATGTTTGCAGTTGTACCGACAACAGGCTGGTGAAGAAGACAGCCAAATTATTACCATGGCGGTATTCACCAGAGAAAACAGCCTAAGCGCCGCTGGCACCTTCACAGCGGTCTGGCTGCAACGCATGACGGTAGCCACTTGCAGGCCGGTGGAGATCATGTTTCCGCCGGACAGATAACAAGGTTGCACATGCCATCGTTAGCGCTTCGGTCGCATTACCACGGAAACCCAGGCGGAAATGAGCTGCATAAAAGGAGACACTCACCTTCAGGAAGCCATACTTGTCCGAAGCCACCATGGATGTAGAACCCCACATCATCCTGCTGCTCCTGCTCACCCAGAGACTCCGGAATCAATGCTGAAGATGACGATAGCAACTGTAAGTACACACACCTGTCACAGTTGTAAATTGTCAAAATTCGTACGCACACACAACATACCATCGGGAATGGGGCGAGGGCGACACACACATGTAACCTGACACTGATTCGCACACTCACAGACAGCCACATACACACCCACTCATACACAGTACACACACTATGGCCAACACAAACACACATCAAAAACACACACTACCTCCAGAAACACAGCACCGGCCCAGTCACACACAATAACCCACAACACCTCAACATGTCATAACAACACCACAAATGCTACACCATCAATGCATTGGCAGGCACCCACAATAGACACTACCCAGTGACAAATCGCACATACAATACAACGTACCACCAACAGGGAACAAACACACACAATCACACAACCATACATTGCAGCAATCGACATACAAAGCAAACACAGCACATCATATCTGACATACCATGCAGCAAACACACACATGCACACAGTCAAAGCACACAAAGCCACACACTGCAACAAACAAATGTCAACCCAAACACCACTCAATGCCATGACAACAACATGCTCCCAACATACACATGCCAATCATACAACACACACCCATCACTGGGGGACAAAAGCACTGCAGACAACCTCACCTGCTGCCCAGACAACACAGGTAGCACAAGCACCACTTACACACAAATACTCACACACAAACAATGTCAGCCATGAACAAATCTTCCCTAAGAAAAGAAAGCTGGACAAATATGTAATGTCGAAATCAACAACTGGTTGGTCCAAGGATGTATTATTCATAAAATAGTAAATTAATGAAATGTCCAAGGCCATAGGCCAGTCCAATTGGAAAATGTGCAACATGCACCCAATGCACATCTGTGTGCCCTGAACTTGACTATTGACTGCCATGTAACCTCCACAGCGAGGGGCAATAAGGGGGCAGACAGGCACCTCAGGGATTATGGGAGAGTGAAGGAGGGTGAAGGGGGGGTTTGGGCCTACGCTTTGGAGGCGGTCCTTTGGGATTGGACTTGCCAGGCGGGGTTTAGGGCCATGCTAAGGGGAGGGTTGGCTCTCTTGGGAGGGTAGACTTCTTTTTGGGGAAGGGCCTGCTGAGGGAATTGAAGCATTTAGGGGTCTCACAGGGAGAGGAATAGGGAAAAGGTCAAAACATGAAAGGAACACTTTTTCAGACACACAGGGATGGTCATCAGAAGGGGGTTTGGGTGTGGAGGATGAGGGAGTGGTTGTCTGATGTGTCTGTGTGGGTGTAGTGGATACATGTTTGTGTGAGCTATGCTTATGGGTTCTGGGTGTCTATTGGGTGGTGAGTGAGGGTGTTTATCTGTATGGGATGGGGTGGAGGTGCTGGGGATGCTCTGGTGGGTGATTGTCTGTTGGGGTGTTGACTGTAGGTATGGTGAATGTGCTGCATGGAGGGGTGTCAGTGGTTGTGGTGCCTGCAGGTCTGGTGACTGTGGTGCATGTTTGAGGGTCTGCTATTGTTCTGACTGTGGGTAGGAATGGTTGTAGTGGCTGGATCTGTGAATGATGGTGTGGTGTCTACAGGTGCGTCAGATGTAGTGTCAGTGATGCTGTCGGGGCAGATAGTGACTCTTGCTGTGCCTGCATCTGTATGTTGCTTGTGTGAATGCCGGTGGTGTGTCCTATGCCTATGTTTGTCTGAGCTACCCTTGGATGTTGAGGTGGATGCATGCCTGTCTATCTGTGTGCTTTGACTGGGTCGGGAAAGGTAGTTTAGGTTTGGGAAGAGGAAGGTGGAGAGGGGACGGGTGACAAAGGGTGACTGGCTGCCATCAGTGTAGAGGCCAGAGTCTGAAAGGATCTCTGTAGGCCAGCCAGTACACCATGAATGCCCTCCAGGAATGCATTACTCTGTTGTATCTGACTTGCCAGTCCCTGGATGGCATTCATGATGGTCGGCTGACCCACAGAGATCGACTTCAGGAGGTCAATTTCCTCCTCATTGAGGGCAGCAGGGCTGATAGGGGCAGGGGCAGAGGTGCCTGTGGTAAAGGAGACACCCACCCTCTTGGGTGAACATGCTCAGCCAACGGGGTGGGAAGCTACAGGAAGGGTGGTGGTAGTAAGGGGGTGGTGGACTTAGATGGTGCTGGAGGGGTCCCAGATGGGTCCGCCATGGCCAGAGAGTATCCACTGTAGGAGGATTCCAAAGGTGAAGAACTGGATCCTGGATCCTCCATGACACTCCTCTCGCCCTCTGGGCCACTGGGTCCCTCGGTGTCAGTGGTATCATGACTTCGGGCCCTGTGGCAAGCAGCTTGTTCCCCATCTCCTTTGCCTGCCGATGCTGATGCTGAGGAAAAGGGAGAGAAAGAGGTAGGGTCATCACATTCTTAACCCCTTCGCTGCCAGGCCTTTTTCCCCTGCTGTGCTGAGACTTTTTTTGGCTATTTGGGGCAGTTTGCGCTTAGACCCTCATAACTTTTTGTTCACATAAGCTACCCACACCAAATTTGCATCCTTTTTTTCTAACATCCTAGGGATTTTAGAGGTACCCAGACTTTGTGGGTTCCCCTGAAGGAGACCAAGAAATTAGCCAAAATACAGTTCCCCTGAAAATGACACCAACAAAGGGTTTGCGGTGGCAAGATCATCATCTTCCCAGCTTTCAGGAACAGGCAGACTTGAATTGGAAAACCCAATTTTTCAATACAATTTTGACATTTTACTGGGACATATCCCATTTTTACTATTTTTTGTGCTTTCAGCCTCCTTCCACTTAGTGACCAAAATGGGTGAGAAACCAATGTTGGATCCCAGAAAGCTAAACATTTCTGAAAAGGAGACAAAATTCTGAATTCAGCAAGGGGTCTTTTGTGTAGATCCTACAAGTATTTCGTACAGAAAATAACAGCTGAAATAAAACAATATTGAAATTGAGGTAAAAAACAGCAATTTTTCTCCACGTTTTACTCTGTAACTTTTTCCTGCGATGTCAGATTTTTGAAAGCAATATACCATTACGTCAGCTGGACTCTTCTGGTTTCGGGGATATATAGGGCTTGTAGGTTCATCAAGAACTCTAGGTACCCAGAGCCAATAAATGAGCTGCACCTTGCAATGGGTTTTTATTCTATACCAGGTATGCAGCAATTCATTTGCTGAAATATAAAAAGTGAAAATTAGGTATCAAGAAAACCTTTGTATTTCCAAAATGGCCACAAGATAAGGTGTTGAGAAGCAGTGGTTATTTGCACATCTCTGAATTCCGGGGAGCCCATGCTAGCATGTGAATTACAGGGCATTTCTCAAATAGACGTCTTTTTTACACACTGCCTTACATTTGGAAGAACAAAATGTAGAGAAAGACAAGGGGCAATATTACTTGTTTTGCTATTGTGTATTCTCCCAAGTCTCCCGATAAAAATGGTACCTCACTTGTGTGGGTAGGCCTAGCGCCCACGAAAGGAAATGGCCCAAAACACAACGTGGACACATCACATTTTTTCACAGAAAACAGTGTCTACCTGTGGATTTTGGCCTCTAGCTCAGCCGGCACCTGGGGAAACCTAGCAAACCAGTGCATTTTTGAAAACTAGAAACCTAGGGAAATCCAAGATGGGGTGATTTGTGGGGATCTGATCAGGTTTGTTACCCAGAATCGTTAGCAAACCTCAAAATTTGACCAAAAAACACTTTTTCCTCTCATTTCGGTGACAGAAGGTTCTGGAATCTGAGAGGAGCCACAAAATTCCTTGCACCCAGCGTTCCCCCAAGTCTCCCAATAAAAATGGTACCTCACTTGTGTGGGTAGGCCTAGCGCCCACAAACGGAAATGGCCCAAAACACAACGTGGACACATCACATTTTTTCACAGAAAACAGACGTGTTTTTTACAAAGTGCCTACCTGTGGATTTTGGCCTCTAGCTCAGTCGGCACCTGGGAAGCCTAGCAAACCAGCACATTTTTGAAAACTAGACACCTTGGGGAATCCAATATGGGGTGACTTGTGAAATTATATTTAGGCCATTTCTGCCCCCCTTGGGGGCAGATTGGCCTATTTTTATGAGGTCAATCTGCCCCCAAGGGGGACAGAAACCACTAGACAACTGAGGTTTTTTTTTCTCGTAAATTTCACGCAAGGGGAGCGACCCCTTACGCAAGGGTTGTTCCCCTGGGGGGCAAATTTATGTTAGGCCATTTCTGCCCCCTTGGGGGGCAGATCAGCCTATTCTAATTAGGCCGATCTGCCCCCAGAGGGGGGCAGAAACCACTAGGCACCGGGGATTTTTGTTGTTGTTTTACAGATGGGGAGCGACCCCTTAGGCAAGGGTCGCTCCCATGGAGGGGCAAATTGTATTTAGGCCATTTCTGCCCGCTTTGGGGGCAGAAACCACTAGGCACCAGGGATCTTTTTTTTTGCGTCGTCACGCAAGGGGTGCGACCCCGTAGGCAAGAGTTGCTCCCGAGGGGGTTGGGGGGGCAAATTTTTTTTAGGCCATTTCTGCCCCCCCGGCAGCAGATCAGCCTATTGTTATTAGGCTGATCTGCCCCTGGGGCGGCAGAAACCTCTAGGTTTTTGTTTGTGTTTTTTTTGTTTGTTTGTTTGTTTTTTTAGAGATGGGGAGCGACCCATTAGGCAAGGGTCGCTCCCCTGGGGGGCAAATTGTATTTAGACCATTTCTGCCCCCTTGGTGGCAGATCGGCAGATTTTAGGTCAATCTGTCTCCAAGGGGGGCAGAAACAACTAGGCACAGGGATTTTTTTTGTTGCACCAATGTCACGCATGGGGAGCGACCCCGTAGGCAAGGCTCGCTCCCCGGAGAGGGTGGGGGAGGCGGGGGCAAATTTATTTTAGGCCATTTCTGCCCCCCCGGGGGGCAGATCGGCCTATTGTTATTAGGCCGATCTGCCCCCAGGGGGGGTAGAAACCTCTAGGCGCCAGGGCGAAAATAAAATTGTGTTTTTTTTTGGTTTGTTTGTTTTTTTAGAGATGGGGAGCGACCCATTAGGCAAGGATCGCTCCCCTGGGGGCCAATTTGTATTTAGACCATTTCTGCCCCCCTTGGGGGCAGATCGGCGGATTTTAGGTCAATCTGCCCCCAAAGGGGGCAGAAACAACTAGGCACAGGGGATTTTTTTGCACCAATGTCACGCATGGGGAGCGACCCCATAGGCAAGGGTCGCTACCCGGAGAGGGTGGGGGGAGGGGGGTCAAATTTATTTTAGGCCATATCTCCCCCCCCGGGGGCAGATCGGCCTATTGTTATTGGGGTGGGGGGCAGAAACCTCTAGGCGCCAGGTCAAATTTCTTTTTTGTGTTTTTTTGGGGGGTTTGTTTGGTTTTTTAGAGATGTGGAGCGACCCATTAGGCAAGGGTCGCTCCCCTAGGGGGTAAATTGTATTTAGACCATTTCTCCCCCAAAGCGGATTTTAGGTCAATCTGCCCCCAAAAGGGGCAGAAACAACTAGGCATCGGGATCTTTTTTTTTTGTGCCAATGTCACGCAGGGAGAGCGACCCCGTAGGCAAGGGTCGCTCCCCGGGGGGGCTGGTGGGGGGCAAATTTATTTTAGGCCTTTTCTGCCCCCCCGGGGCCGGCTGAGCTAGAGGCCAAAATCCACAGGTAGGCACTTTGCAAAAAACACCTCTGTTTTCTGTGAACAAATGTGATGTGTCGACGTTGTGTTTTGGGCCATTTCCTTTTGAGGGCGCTAGGCCTACCCACACAAGTGAGGTACCATTTTTATCGGGAGACTTGGGGGAACGCTGGGTGGAAGGAAATTTGTGGCTCCTCTCAGATTCCAGAACTTTCTGTCATCGAAATGAGAGGAAAAAGTATTTTTTGGGCCAAATTTTGAGGTTTGCAAAGGATTCTGGGTAACAGAACCTGGTCAGAGCCCCACAAGTCACCCCATCTTGGATTTCCCTAGGTTTCTAGTTTTCAAAAATGCACTGGTTTGCTAGGTTTCCCCAGGTGCCGGCTGAGCTAGAGGCCAAAATCCACAGGTAGACACTGTTTTCTGTGAAAAAATGTGATGTGTCCAAGTTGTGTTTTGGGCCATTTCCTTTCGTGGGCGCTAGGCCTACCCACACAAGTGAGGTACCATTTTTATCGGGAGACTTGGGGGAACGCTGGGTGGAAGAAATTTGTGGCTCCTCTCAGATTCCAGAACTTTCTGTCACCGAAATGAGAGGAAAAAGTGTTTTTTGGTCAAATTTTGAGGTTTGCAAAAGATTCTGGGTAACAGAACCTGGTCAGAGCCCCACAAGTCACCCTATCTTGGATTCCCCAAGGTGTCTAGTTTTAAAAAATGCACTGCTTTGCTAGGTTTCCCCAGGTGCCGGCTGAGCTAGAGGCCAAAATCCACAGGTAGGCACTTTGTAAAAAACACCTCTGTTTTCTGTGAAAAAATGTGATGTGTCCACGTTGTGTATTGGACCATTTCCTTTCTTGGGCGCTTGGCCTACCCACACAAGTGAGGTACCATTTTTATCGGGAGACTTGTGGGAACGCTGGGTGGAAGGAAATTTGTGGCTCCTCTCAGATTCCAGAACTTTCTGTCACCGAAATGTGAGGAAAACGTGTTATTTTAGCCACATTTTGAGGTTTGCAAAGGATTCTGGGTAACAGAACCTGGTCCGAGCCCCACAAGTCACCTCATCTTGGATTCCCTGGGTTTCTAGTTTTCAAAAATGTGCTGGTTTGCTAGGTTTCCCCAGGTGCCGGCTGAGCTAGAGGCCAAAATCCACAGGTAGGCACTGTTTTCTATGAAAAAATGTGATGTGTCCACGTTGTGTTTTGGGGCATTTCCTGTCTCGGGCGCTAGGCCTACCCACACAAGTGAGGTATCATTTTTATCAGGAGACTTGGGGGAACGCTGGGTGGAAGGAAATTTGTGGCTCCTCTCAGATTCCAGAACTTTCTGTCACCGAAATATGAGGAAAACTTGTTTTTTTAGCCACTTTTTGAGGTTTGCAAAGGATTCTGGGTAACAGAACCTGGTCTGAGCCCCGCAAGTCACCCCTCCTTGGATTCCCCTAGGTCTCTAGTTTTCAGAAATGCACAGGTTTGGTAGGTTTCCCTAGGTGCCGGCTGAGCTAGAGGCCAAAATCTACAGGTAGGCACTTCGCAAAAAACACCTCTGTTTTCTTCCAAAAATTTGGATGTGTCCACGTTGCGCTTTGGGGCGTTTCCTGTCGCGGGCGCTAGGCCTACCCACACAAGTGAGGTATAATTTTTATCGGGAGACTTGGGGGAACGCTGGGTGGAAGGAAATTTGAGGCTTCTCTCAGATTCCAGAACTTTCTGTCACCGAAATGTGAGGAAAACTTGTTTTTTTTGCCACTTTTTGAGGTTTGCAAAGGATTCTGGGTAACAGAACCTGGTCCGAGCCCCGCAAGTCACCCCTCCTTGGATTCCCCTATGTCTCTAGTTTTCAGAAATGCACAGGTATGGTAGGTTTCCCTAGGTGCCGGCTGAGCTAGAGGCCAAAATCTACAGGTAGGCACTTTGCAAAAAACACCTCTGTTTTCTTCCAAAAATGTGGATGTGTCCACGTTGCGCTTTGGGGCGTTTCCTGTCGCAGGCGCTAGGCCTACCCACACAAGTGAGGTATCATTTTTATCGGGAGACTTGGGGAAACGCTGGGTGGAAGGAAATTTGTGGCTCCTCTCAGATTCCAGAACTTTCTGTCACCGAAATGTGAGGAAAACTTGTTTTTTTAGCCACTTTTTGAGGTTTGCAAAGGATTCTGGGTAACAGAACCTGGTCCGAGCCCCGCAAGTCACCCCTCCTTAGATTCCCCTAGGTCTCTAGTTTTCAGAAATGCACAGGTTTGGTAGGTTGCCCTAGGTGCCGGCGGAGCTAGAGGCCACAATCTACAGGTAGGCACTTCGCAAAAAACACCTCTGTTTTCTTCCCAAAATTTGGATGTGTCCACGTTGAGCTTTGGGGCGTTTCCTGTTGCAGGTGCTAGGCCTACCCACACAAGTGAGGTATCATTTTTATCGGGAGACTTGGGGGAATGCTGGGTGGAAGGAAATTTGTGGCTCCTCTCAGATTCCAGAACTTTCTGTCACCGAAATGTGAGGAAAACGTGGTTTTTTAGCCACTTTTTGAGGTTTGCAAAGGATTCTGGGTAACAGAACCTGGTCCGAGCCCCTCAAGTCACCCCTCCTTGGATTCCCCTAGGTCTCTAGTTTTCAGAAATGCACAGGTTTGGTAGGTTTCCCTAGGTGCCGGTTGAGCTAGAGGCCAAAATCTACAGGTAGGCACTTTGGAAAAAACAGCTGTGTTTTCTAAAAAAAAAATAGGATGTGTCCATGTTGTGTTTTGGCGCATTTTCTGTCGCAGAAATGGCCTAAATATAATTTCCCCCTATGGGAGCGACCCTTGCCTAAGGGGTAGATCCCCACCTCTAAAATCAAAAAGGGAAAACATTTTATCCCTGGTGCCCTGGGGGCAGAGAGGCCTAATAATAGGCAGATATACCCCCAGGGGGTGCAGAAAAGGCCTTTAAAAAAAATGCCCCCCCCTGGGAGCGACCCTTGCCCAAGGGGTCGCTCCCAAATGCCAATTTCCTTTTCTGAAAAAACATCCCTGGTGTCTAGTGGGCATTTCAAAAGCCGGATTGCTTTGCAATCCGGCTTTTGAAATGCTTAGAGAGACTTCAAAGGAAAGGAAATACATATCCTTCCCTTTGAAGCCTCTCCGGGCCACCTCCACGTGATCGGAAGAGAAATGCTTTGCATTTCTCTATCGATTGCGATGGAGGAGGCCCTCCGTGACAATCAGCGTGCGATCGCGCGCTGACGTCACGGGGGTGGGGGGTCAGGGGTGGAAGGGGAAAGTCTTCCCCTTCCATTCCTGCCTTGGGGGGGTGGGGGGAACCCCACAGAGGGAGCACTAACGCTCCCTCTGGGCTCTGGGCTCTGTGCCCAGGACGTAATGGTTACGTCCTGGGCACACGAGCACTGTGCCTTAGGACGTAACCATTACGTCCTGGGCACAGAAGGGGTTAACATACACATACATTACTTCATACACAACAGTAACACCCCCAGGCAGAAACCATTTTGAGCCAACATCATGTCACAGCAACATACTTTCCACAACCCTATATGCCAACAATTTCACACGCAACATAAGCCATCTATGTGACCACTACATCACCGTCCTATCAGTATAGCTATAACACAAACTATACCTGCAAAAGATGATTGGTCAACATTAACAGTGTGTCCCGTTCCAGAGCATTACTGTGAAACAACATTCCATCATGGGGAATTAGTGTTGACTTTGATATCACATTCACACATACTTCAAATCTACACTTACTCAGTCCATTAGAAGATGACATGTCCTATGAAACCTACCTCATCACATTCCAATTAGAACATAGCATGTTGCTTAGTAATCACATTCATAACTTGTAACTGTGTCTATAACATTCACAAAAGCAAAAAGCACAGATGCACCTTCTCCATTTGGCATATCCAAAGTTGGAGTACAATAGATTTCAAATCCATTTCAACAACACATGTATCAATATTGTGTTTGCGAAGGTTGATACATACTTTGTGGACCTACTCATCTTAGTAATTCTCACATAGTAAACAAAGTCATGTACAGCAATAGGGACCTACTCAGCACACGGGAATTACCGACAGACAACCCAAGGGACCATGCCAACACCTTCAATACAATGGGCACTTATCATGTGCATGAAGGCTACGTTCAGTTCTACTGATACTGATGATTATCAACCTCACATCAACAATATCAAATTCCCATCACTATCAGCACTTCAGACATGAGTAACCTTACTTCTTTAGAGTAAAGTTACACTGACATAAGCAACCTCTTCAGTGAACATGATTGAGACATACACCTAGAGTCCAGCAAATTGACTGATAACATATACCATTCCACCAATATGTGAATGTCAACTACAAAACAGAATGAAGGCTGAGCAAATTGAGCTTAGCCATACTAACATCCATCTAAACAGAATCAGAATAGCTAAACTAAGTATGCGAAACTTGGATCAGTAATCTTGAAAATGGCAAGCATTACCAATGTACACACGATGTTGGCAAAAAACTTTGGGGCATATTTAAGAGCCCCTAGAGCCTCCTTGCACCACATTTGCGTCATTTTCTTTTATGCAAATGTAGCCCAACGAGGCCAAAAACGCTCTGCCATATTTACAAAGATGCATACATTGAGCCACTTTGTAACCACTTGTGCTACATTATGCCTGTGCCAGGCATAATATATGCAAGGGGGCGTTCTGGCACTAGGGGGGGGCTGTAAAAATGGCACATGAAAGGTGTTTTAGGTGGAACCTGTTCCTTCAATGGTACCCCTCCCACTGGTTCTGGTTCCCTGGGGGCATCCAACTCGGACTGGCTGCCCTCTACCCTCTTGCACGGGCATCCTCATTGACCATCATTGGTGGGTGGTCTTGGTTCAACACCTGGATGTCTGTCCCTGTGCTCTTGGAAAATTAACTGGATTGTGCACAAGTTTTCTTCAGCCGATCTCTTAGCATTCTTGAAGATCTGTGACATAATCGCCCTTCAGGAAACTTGGGCTGAGAACAGCTGTCCAATGTCTGGGTATTTAGAAATATAGAAACCTGCTCATAGAATGAATAAGAATGGCTGTGCCAAGAGAGGACTGGCCACCTATGTAACTTAAACTAAATGGAAGTATTCTGCCACTGGTCTGGGATGATAACTGGATTCAGGGGACAGTCATCAGGAATGGGACTGTACAGCAAACCTTATAGTAATTAATGTTCACATTGCGCCTGGTACAAAGGACAAAAGGGGCAGGTTGTCTGAATTGATGCAGATTGTGGGCGATTTAGTCAGGGAGTACCCTTGTGCTAACCGTCTTACAACTGGTGATTTTAACACAAACTTGTTTTAAGACACAATGGAGGCTCTTGACGGCCCTGATCTCTGTAACCGTTAGACAATTCCTGAACAACTGACACCTCAAGGCTGTTTGTATTGCCCGTTGGGAGAGTACACAGTAAAGCACCTCAACAGCATGGGCTTTAAAATCTTGAATGGGCGTTTATGTGATGATGTCCCTCCCCGGTGGACAAGATCTGATGGTCGATCCTATTCCTATTTAGATTACACCATTTGCAGCAGTGAATTTTTTCCTTCATTGAAAAGTTTTTGATTTTGCCTCGAAGTTAGAGCGATCATCGTCCGCAAAGTGTATCCATCAAATCTAGATTTCTTTTGCATGATGTTATGTGGGCGATGGGAGGTGGCGTCTACTCTGAGTCTTTAAAGCGCATAAAGTGGAATTCTTCTATTGGTGGCACAGTATTGTCTGAATGTATTAACTTTTTTGACTCTGTGGGATCGGGTTGTGAGTCCCCAATTATGTCATGGGTTAAACTTTCCTGCCTTTTATTGCTAAGGTATCACCAACCTGCGTGCAATCGCGCTCCACCCCGGTCCTTTGTCATTTCTAAGGAATACAGGACTCTAAAGAAAGCGCGCAACAGACTAGCAAGGGCACTTAGGAAAAGTCCTGATTCCAAATGTTTACTTATTAAATACAAATATCTAAGGAAAGACTACAGGAAGGCTGTTTATGATGATCACCAGTCCTATCTTAATCAGTTTTGGGACAAACTTTTAAGTGCAAGCAAAGATTCAAATTCTATGAAATCGTTGTCCCTTATGAATAATCTAAATAGCAATCAAAGGGCCATTGGCATTGCCAATATTTCAGAAGGAGTCTGGACGTCTTATCTGACTATCCACTTTTCTGCAAGTAAGTTGGAAGGGAAATCGCTGAATATAGGGGCTTATAGCTGTATTTCTGTCTGTGTAAGACATGTCCCACGTTTACTGAGTCTTCAACTCCCACACTGGGAGTGAAGCAGTCCTTTCAATTGCGACTTCCTCATAGCATCTCGAGGGCTAAGCAATTTGGAGCTCCTGGCCCCAATGGTCTCCCGCAGGCACTGTTCAAGAGGATCCCCTCTTTAGGGCTAATCTCTTGCCCATCTTTTTGAGCACTGCCTCTTGACTTCAACAATTCCCGAGTCTTGGCGGGGTGCCATTCTTCATCCCTTATATAAAAGTGGTTCAAGGTCAGACCCAGCTAAGTTTAGGATGATAGCCCTGCTGGACAACGAGGCCAAGTTGTATGCCAGTCTTTTGTTGCAAGACCTTCGTGCCTGGGCTGATTCAAAGGCCCTAATTCCCACTGTTCAAACAGGGTTTTCTGCTGGCTCAGGCACTTCGACAAATCTGTTAGCACTTTCTATTTTGATCGACAGGACGATTTCATCAGGCCTAATGTTGAATTGTTGTTTTGTTGATTTTAACGCAACCTTTGACCAGGTTCCACGGAGAGCTTTAAGGTCTAAACTTCAGAATTGGGGTATTGCCTCAGTGCTCCTGGGTGCGGTTATAGAACTCCATACAAATACTTGTGTTAGTATTAAGCTCGGTGATGAGTGTTCTCTTTCTAGAAAAATCTCCACCACCTGTGGTGTGAAACAGGGCTGTGTGCTTGCTCCTCTTCTTTTTAATGTGTTCATTGCTGATTTATCAACATCTCTTGATGTTTGGTAATTCCCATCCCCCTAAGATTGGTGGCCTTAGGCTCAGTCATCTGCTTTATTCCAATGGCCTTGTATTATTTAGTTACACTAAGATCGGCCTTCAAAGGCTGCTTAATCAACTTGCATCTTTTACTTCCGAGAATCAACTGGAAGTTAATCTGCATAAAACCAAAGTGGTTTCCTTTGGAAGGAAAAGAAATTCAGGTTTCATTTGGTATTCTAAAAGCTGTAAACTCGTTTCTGACCACTCTGACAAATATTTAGGGGTGCACTTCGATTCCAGGGGCAGCTTTGTTGAACATAAGAAGGAGATCGAACTCAAAGCTGTGGCATTGCAGGTGGCCTTCTCCAAATTATCTAAAGTTTTAAAGGGGCCGACCTTCCTTCCTTTAATGGAAGTTTTGATAGTAAAGATTATCCCTTCACTGGCCTACGGTCAAGAAATTCTGTTGGGTAAAGGGTCCTGCCTGTTAAATAGGCTGGTTAATAAAATCTATAAGAGTGTCTTCCATGCTCCGCCCCTTGCCTCAACTGTGCAGGTACGGTTGGAATTTGGGCTTCCGGACCTGGTGGCAGTAGGTGCCGGTGCTTTTTTGAAGCTCAGTCATAAGCTGCGTCTTGCCACAGATGGCCGTTTAGAGGCAGTGCTGTGGCAAGAAATCACTGAGTCTACATTGAAGGGTTCATACTTCCATTTTTTGGCCGAATGCAAATGGCGACTGGGCGTTGATGATCTTTGGGAAAGTAATCCCTCCCATTCTCTGTTTAAATTAGGTGTAAAAAGGCTTATTCAACTGTATTCGTATTACTTAGATCGTTCCGTCTTTGCTCAACGGAAGCGTGCCTGGTCCGTAATTAAGGGGGTCATTACAACCCTGGCGGACGGTGTTAAAGCTGCGGTAATACCGCAAACAGGCCGGCGGACAAAAAAAGGGAATTATGACCCTGGCGGAAACCGCCAACAAAGACAGCCACTTTAACACACCGCCCGCCACGGCGGTAAAGACAAGCAGCGCGGCGGTTACCGCCAACAGACAGGCGGGAGACAATGGACTGCCCACAGTATTACAACCCGCCAATCCGCCACCTTTTCCGGGGCGGATTCAACGTGGATAAAAACACGGCGGAAACAGCTTTTGCAATGGGAAAACGCTCACCTGAACACAGGCCCACGAGGAAGGAGGCCATCATGGAGCCGGAATTACAAATACTCCCTGCCCTTGTGTTTCTGCTCCTCTACGACCAACAGCTACGTAGGCGCCGAAGACAGTGGTGAGTACTGCACCTACGACACCCACCCTCGCATATTACAATATACACACCAATGCATTCACAAAAATCACAGTAACAACCCACAATCCTCCCGGAAGAATGAAAAGAGAATGCGAAATTCGGTCAAACAATGTAATGTGCCAATATACATGTCATACAAAAATATACAGATATATATTTGAAAATCAGTCATAATTATATATACAATATGAGAAGTAGTGCAGATATGTACACAACAATGTCCGTGCACCAACAGTCCAAAAATGCATGGGCGAGGCCCACAAACGATACCTGACCACAATCGGAGAGAACACTGCTGGGGCATCAGATCGAAATACTACAGGCACCTCAGGGCGAAGGGAGGGGGGGGCACCTCAGCCACATGAATGGAAAGCCAGATCCACAACGGGGCTCCATGCCCATTGATGTATCCTGGGAAGTGCAAAGCCACAGTCTCACAAGTCTCTACAGTGGGTGGGTTGCCCACTGTGCCATCCTGGGGAGTGCAAAGCCACAGTCTCACAAGTCTCTACAGTGGGTGGTTTGCCCACTGTGCCATCCTGGGGAGTGCAAAGCCACAGTCTCTCAGGTAGATGCAGTTCTCTACTGGTACTGGGTGGGACTGGTGCCCAGACTGGATGAGTCTCCCCGTGAAAGTTCATGGCCTGTCTCTGTCCCAGCTGCACATGGGATAAGGATGCCTGATGTGGCAGCCTTTTCATTCCTATACGGTGCTTGCCCTGTTCAGCTGTGCTTTGCCATGGCGGTCTTTGCCCTGTTCAGCGGTGCTTTGCCATGGCGGTCTTTGCCCTGTTCAGCGGTGTTTTGCCATGGCGGTTCTGGACTGTTCAGCGGTGCTTTGCCATGGCGGTCTTTGCCCTGTTCAGCGGTGCTTTGCCATGGCGGTTCTGGACTGTTCAGCGGTGCTTTGCCATGGCGGTCTTTGCCCTGTTCAGCTGTGCTTTGCCATGGCGATCTTTGCCCTGTTCAGCTGTGCTTTGCCATGGCGGTCTTTGCCCTGTTCAGCGGTGCTTTGCCATGGCGGTCTTTGCCCTGTTCAGCGGTGCATGGCGGTTCTGGACTGTTCAGCGGTGCTTTGCCATGGCGGTCTTTGCCCTGTTCAGCGGTGCTTTGCCATGGCGGTCTTTGCCCTGTTCAGCGGTGCTTTGCCATAGCAGTTCTGGACTGTTCAGCGGTGCTTTGCCATGGCGGTCTTTGCCCTGTTCAGCGCTGCTTTGACATGGCGGTCTTTGCCCTGTTCAGCGGTGCTTTGCCATGGCGGTTCTGGACTGTTCAGCAGTGCTTTGCCATGGCGGTTCTGATACGGACATTGGTGTGTGGCCTGACGATCTCTACACTGGGCATTGGTGTGTGGCCTGACGATCTCTACACTGGGCATTGGTGTATGGCATGACGTCCTCTACACTGGGCATTGGTGTGTGGCATGACGTCCTCTACACTGGGCATTGGTGTGTGGCATGACGTTCCATACACTGGGCATTGGTGTGTGGCATGACGTTCCATCATTGCCCAGCGGGGCTGTGGCAGCCGGGGCCCTCCTGGGCTGTGACTCTGGCGGTGGTCTCCTGACCAGTGACGATACTTGTGCCCTCCTGGGCTGTGACTCCGGCGATGGTCTCCTGTCCAGTGACGATACTTGTGCCCTCCTGGGCTGTGACTCCGGCGGTGGTTTCTGGACCAGTGACAATACTTGTGCCCTCCTGGGCTGTGACTCCGGTGGTGGTCTCCTGACCAGTGACGATACTTGTGCCCTCCTGGGCTGTGACTCCGGCGGTGGTCTCCTGATCAGTGACGATACTTGTGCCCTCCTGGGCTGTGACTCCGGCGGTGGTCTCTGGACCAGTGACGACGGTGCTGGCGGTTGTGTCTGGACCGCCGGAAATGATGGCGCACTTCTCCGCCGTGACACTCACAACAGGCTGGGCAGACTTCCTCTGGACCTTCCCCACCTTTGTTGGAGTCACAGCTGACTCACCAATCCCCTTCAAACCCATGTCAGTTGTTGTCCCACCAGGAGTCTTAACACGGTCCCGTCGTCCACTCTCCAATTTTAGAGCCTTTACAGGGGGTGGGCTGCCAGTGCCTTGGCTCCGGGTCCTACTGCCTGCCCTAGTGGCCGGTGCACTCCACAAGCATTGAACAGGCACCATTGGTATTGGAGGCTTTTTGGCTGAGGCGCCACGACGGGACTGATGAATTGGAGGGCAGGGTGGGGGCAAAAAGGTTAATTTTACAGAGGGACAGTTTCTGACGAACACTGGGATGGGTAGCTGGAGGGGATCTGGGAGTGGAGGAAGAGGAGGTGGTTGTCGGAGGTGTCACTTTAGCTGTTTTGGGTGCAGGTACTGGAGCCTGTCGTGAGGTGGATGGATGTTGGGTGAGTGATTGCCGGCGTTTGTGTACTTTGGGAGGGGGTGTCACAGACACACTGGGAGAGGACACAGGGGACGTGTAAATGGCAGTGGAGGTGGTGAGTGCAGGTAAGCGGCTTGGGGTGCTGGGTGTCCTGGTGCGAGTCCTAGTGCCTGTAGATGTGGTGCATGCAGGTGTGTGTGTAGACGAGACTGGGAGGGAGGAGGGAGAAGAGGAGGAGGGGGAAACAGTGGAGACAGTGGATGTTGCTGTGTCTGTATGGGTGTGATGCTTGTGTGAGTGCCTGTGGGATGTGTGGTGCCTATGTTTGCTTGAGCTACTTTTGGGTGTTGACTTGTATGCATGCTGGTCTGTAGGTGTGCTTGGGATGGGCTGGGGTACAGGGGATTGGGTCTGGCTGGAGGAAGTTGGAGGGGGGAGGCTAGACACAGGGACAATGGCTGCCATCAGTGCTGAGGCCAGAGATTGCAGGGTTCGCTGAAGGACAGCCTGACCAGAATGAATGCCCTCCAGGAATGCATTACTGTGTTGCAACTCTCGTTCTACACCCTGGATGGCATTCGCAATGGTAGACTGCCCAACAGTGAGTGACCTGAGGAGGTCAATGGCCTCCTCACTGAGGGCAGCAGGGGTGACTGGGGCAGGGCCTGAGGTGCCTGGGGCGAAGGTGATGCCCACCCTCCTGGGTGAGCGGGCACGGGGCGAACGCTGAGGGGCTTCTGGGAGGGTGGTGCTGGTAGGGGAGGTGGCGGCTGTACCTATTGAAGTGGGGGGCACAGATGGTGCCGCCACCACAGGGGAGCTCCCATCGGCGGACGAGTCCGTGTCGCTGGTTGGTGATCCGGTGGCCGACGTGAAGCTCCCCTCGCCCTCCGTCCCACTGGTGCATTCTGAGTCCGTGGTGTGGCCCTCTATGGCCATGTGGGATGCAGCTCCCTCGTGCTCCGGTGCCACTGTACCTCCGCCTGATGATGCTAATGCACAAAAGAACAGGGAGAGCAGAAAAAGGGGAGAGACAGAAGAAAGAGAGGTTTAGTGCATGGCATTCCGCTACCGTTGGCGGACAAGACAGACGCAGCAGCCCCCTGCATTACGCCGTGCTCCTGCACTCTGCTCACGCAATTTCTGGGTAATGGCCTACATGGCAATGGTGGACATCTGCGCACATGGATGCCACAGGGGCAACTATACCTCGACTTGGCACTCTGCTGAGGTGGGGTTGAGTGCCACATGGCCTACATTATGGAGGGGCCTTGCCTACCTAACTCGCCCTGGCCTAGGGACACCCACAGCCCACCTCCCCCACCCAGACCCCTCCACTGCACACAAAGTCCGCAGAATGAGGTTGTACTCACCCCTTTGTGTCTGCTGTGATGCCCTCAAGCGCCCATCCAACTCCGGGTAGGCCACCGCCAGGATCTGGAACATCAGGGGGGTCATGGTGCGACGGGCACCCCTCCCACGTTGGGAGGCCATCCCCAGCTGAGCCTCCGCCGTCTTCTTGCTGCAGCGGCAAATGTCCTCCCATCTCTTCCGGCAGTGGGTGCCCCATCTCTGGTGGGCCCCCAGGGTCCGGACCCACGCCAGATGTCCCTCTTCTGGTGGGCGCTGACCTACATGACATGCACAAGGGAAGAGGAACAGTCATGACCAACTGCACCGTCAATGTGAGTGGCCCCCTCCCTACTCTGGCCATGTGGCCCATTCATTCCCATGCATTATTGTTCTATGAACTCTGCCCCCTTCCCTCTTCCACCCAGCCCTCTCCACCCAGGCCTAGCCCATACAACGTGCTCCCTGTGTACTAACCTGTTGGTCTGGAGGAACGTAGAGTAGCGTGTGCTGGGGGAGGACCCCATCCACAAGTTTCTCCAAATCCTGTGCAGTGAAGGCAGGGGCCCTTTCCCCAGATGCAGCATCCATCGTCGCTTCCAGACCGAGGTCACAGCAGCACTTGCAGTGTAGGTCCTCTCCTGTCGAAGGTCAGGTATCTAGTGATTGAACAGATAGAAAATGGCGGTAACGTCCGCGGTGGTGACGTCCGCGGCGGTGCGCATCATCACCACCGGTGCACCTGTTCATTGGCTCCTGGGACCCATAGGGTCCAATGTTAACCAATGCAGTATTGCGCTGCGGTCTACGACCGCCTACCGCGACGGTGTGCAACGCCAGCGCAGTTACCCCACAATCCCATTGTCCCAGTTTAGAGGTCAGGCAGCCGCCATTTCAGGGGCCCACATGGCTTCATTTACTTCTGCGTCACACATAGCTAGGCCTACACTCAACACACATACAGGAAGGGTTTTGTGTCTGGTGTAGTCTTGTGTGTAACTGTGGGTACATACCTGGAGGAATAGTGACTGGTTCTTCGCTGTTGTCCTTCGTAGGCACCATCAGCTGGGACATATGAGAAGATGGCAGAATCCTCCGGTGTACCGACCGCTGGTGGACCTGTTGACAATGGAAGAAAGACATGTCATCGTCACCTACCGGTTTGACCGTGCCACAATCCAGGAACTGCGTGCCCAGTTGGAGCCAGACCTGATGTCACCGATCCACCATCCGACTGGAATCCCCCCTGACGTGCAGGTGCTGTCAGTGCTCCATTTCCTTGCAAGTGGGACTTTTCAGACAACAGTGGCCATGGCATCAGGGATGTCCCAGCCTATGTTTTCAAACGTGCTGTCCAGAGTGTTGTCTGCCCTGCTGAAACACGTAAGGAGATACATCATTTTCCTTCAGGTGGAGGATTTGCCTACAGTTAAAAGTGACTTCTATGCCCTTGGACATATCCCCAACGTCATAGGTGCCATTGATGGGACCCATGTAGCTCTGGTCCCCCCCCAACAGGAGTGAACAGGTGTACAGGAACAGGAAGAGTTATCATTCCATGAATGTCCAGATGGTCTGTTTGGCAGACCAGTACATCTCGCAGGTAAATGCTATGTTCCCTGGCTCAGTGCATGACGCCTACATCCTGCGAAATAGCAGCATCCCTGATATGATGGGTCAACTCCAGAGGCACCGTGTATGGCTATTGGGGGACTCTGGTCAGAGGAACACTACAATGAGGCCCCTGGGCGGACTAGGAGGGTGATCGAACGCACCTTCGGCCTCCTGAATGCCAGGTTCAGGTGCCTCCATATGACAGGTGGTTCCCTATTCTACTCACCGAAGAAGGTGTGCAACATCATCATCGCCTGCTCCATGCTCCATAATTTGGCTTTGAGACGCCAGGTGCCTTTTCTGCAGGAGGATGATCCAGATGATGGTGTTGTAACAGCTGTGGAGTCTGTGGAGCCTGTGGACAGTGATGAGGATGAAGCTGATGAAGAAGACAACGACAACAGGGAGTCAGTCATACAGCAATATTTCCAGTGACACACAGGTGAGAACATTTTCTGGTTTAACATTACATTAACTTTCACACGTCTACCTCTATCCTGTTCCTCGATTTCACTCACTATTTCTTAACTGAGTTGTGCCCTTCCATTACGGTTTCACAGGTGTGCTAACCTACGTGTCAACTGCTTCCATCCTTCAAGGGATTGTGATGTGTGACATAGGTATGTTAGCCTTACAATGGTACCGCCATTATTACACTGTCATTGATAATACAAAGTACCAAATCATAGACTGACTCCAGATTGTTTTGTGTTTCAAGGGTGTTTATTTAAGTGCTCAAAAAATGAAGGGGGGTTGTAAAATGGTGATGGGGGATGGTTGAGGAATGTCCATGGCAGAGTCCAGTCTATTAGTCTCACAGGTGCACTGCCCATCTGGGCATAGGAAGTGAAGCTGGGGCAGCTTGAATATGGACAGGGTAACAAAGTGGGACAGTGGGAGGACAATCAGGGTGGTCTCATTTCCTGACGGGGGTCTTGCCATCTTGCTCTGTCCTGTTCCTGGATCTCAGGGACCGCTTGCGTGGTGGTTGTCCGTCTGCAGGGGGTGGGGTGCTGGTGTGGTGGTCCTGTGGCGGGGCGTCCTGTCCACTAGCGCCGGCGGAGGTGGTGGGCAGTTCATCATCGTGGCTAGTGTAAGGGGCCCCTTGGAGTGCCACGGTGTCCCTCAAGGTCTGCTGTATGTCCTTCAGCACCCCTACGATGGTGCCCAGGGCGGAGCTGATGGTCCTGAGCTCCTCCCTGAGCCCCAAAAACTGCTCCTCCTGCAACTTGTCCAGGACCGTCGCCATCGTCTCCTGGGAGTGGTGGTATGCTCCCATGATGGAGGAGAGGGCCTCGTGGAGAGTTGGTTCCCTTGGCCTGTCCTCCCTCTGTCGCACAGCATCCCTCCCAGTTCCCCTATGTTCCTGGGCCTCCGTCCCCTGGACCGTGTGCCCACTACCACTACCCCCAGGTCCCTGTTGTTGTTGGGGTGGTGGGTTAGCTTGGGTGCCCTGTAGTGGTGGACATACCGCTGATTGACCTGTCCTGGGTAGGGAGGTTTGGGCCCGCTGGGTGGGTGCTGTGCTGATGTTCCCAGAGGGTGGAAGGTCGGTGTTGGGCTGTGCAAGGGGAACCGACTGTCCTGAGGCCCACAATGGTCCGGGCTGGTCATCAAGATCCAGTAGGGCAGAGCGGCTCTCGTCACTGTGGGCCTCTTCTGGGGGTGGAGTGGTGTTGTCTGGACCCTTTGGTGTGGTGACGGTCCTTCGGGTTCCTGCAGGGGCATAAGAGCATGCTTATTGCATGTGTGTGTGTAATGGTGTGCAATGGGTGGATGTGCGTGAACCCCAGTGCAAGCATTCCTGTGTGGGGGCTTGTGTGATGATGGTTGGGGGGTTGTTCTGGGTATGTGCAGTGAGCATGCTTTAGTGATGGGTGACCATGCTTAGTTGTGTCATGCAGGGCTTGGTGTTGGGATGGGTGGTTTGTGTTATGGGTAGATTAGTGAGGAGTTGTAGTGATAGGGGAGGGTGTGAGGGTGGGGGTGTGTGATAGCATGAAGGTAGGGTGGGGGATATGATAGTTAAGATTTGACTTACCAGTGTCCCATCCTCCACCGACTCCTCCGAGGCCCTCAGGATGCAAGATGGTCAAGACTTGCTCCTCCCATGTTGTTAGTTGTGGGGGAGGAGGTGGGGGTCCGCCGCCAGTCCGCTGCACCGTGATGTTGTGCCTGGAGACCGTTGAACGCACCTTCCCCCGTAGGTCGTTCCACCTCTTCCTGATGTCCTCCCTATTTCTTGGGTGCTGTCCCACGGCGTTGACCCTGTCCACTATTCTGCGCCATAACTCCATCTTCCTGGCTATTGATGTGTGCTGTACCTGTGAGCCAAATAGCTGTGGCTCTACCCGGACGATTTCCTCCACCATGACCCTGAGCTCCTCCTCGGAGAAGCGGGGGTGTCTTTGGCGTGCCATGGGGTGGTGTGGGTGAGGTGTGGGGTGGTGTATTTGGTGATGAGTGTTGTGAGTGTAGTGGTGTGTGGTGTTTTGTGCGTGGATGTTGTGTGGGTGATGGTGTTGTGTGCCTCTGTGTGATGGGGTTGTCAATTGCTGTGCTGTCTCTCTGGCCTTCGCTCAGAATTTCTGGTCATAGGGGTTTGTGGGTGATATGGGTGTGTGTTTTATATTGTGTTGGGTGTGTGGGAATTGTGTGTGTATGTGTATCAGGTGTGTGTATTTGTAATTGTCCAATGTGGCAGTTCTTTGGAGCTGTGTGTGTATTTTGAGCGCGTCGGTGTGTACCGCCAATGGAATACCGCGGTTGAAAGACCGCTGCGTGGATTCGTGGGTCGTAATAGCATGGGCGTGTTTCTGTTGGCATGGAGGTGGAGGATTTGTTTCCGCCAGTTTATCACTGACCTTTGGTGTGGCGGTGTTGTGTGGGTGTCTGAATTTCGGCGGATTCCGAGATGTGTGTCATAATAGCTGTGGCGGAATTCCGCGGCCGCGGCGGTGTATTGGCGGTCTTCTGCACGGCGGTAAGCGCCTTTTACCGCCAATGTTGTAATGACCCCCTTAAGCTTTTAAGCCAGGTACGCCTTCCAGCTTTTATTTTTCCTGTTCTTATGGGTCTCCGTTCAAAAGGGCCTTTTTGGTCTTAAGGATGGGCGATTGGGGTTTCTTGAAACATCTACCTCAATGGCGGCTACCCCCTGGAGAAGGCATGATATGTAGAGGCGAAAAAAACCCTAGATCTTGTTGTCTGTCTGCGCCCAGCTTTACTTAAGAAGCGTAGATTTTTCCTTCAATGCAAATGGAATGAACTGGGAATTTGCTCCTGTCGACAGGCTATTCATTCTCTGGACCCTGCTAATTCAATACTAAATGTGTTATTGATTACATTTATTAAATTTGCTCATTTTAAGTTTAGTGGCACTGCAAGCAAAGGTTAGGTATGATTGGAACACTTTTTTTTTTTTTTTGTCTTGCTCTTGCCATGCTATCCGCTGTTGGTTAAGTCGTGGGTTTTAATGGCATATGCTAGTATTTATTGTAGCCATTATTAATGCATTACACACTTTAGGGCCTGGGCTTATGTATTTTGTTTGTTATGTGCTATGTGGAGTTCTGGGCTTGGTGGTTTATTCTATTTTTATATTTTAGGACTGTTTTATACTTTTAGGTAGGAACGCTTCCCCTTTTTAACATATCATGTGTGCTCTAATCACGACGTGTTTTCTTTTTAGCATGCATTCAGCTTCTGATTATATTTGTATTTCTTTTTTTTCTGTTTAACTGTATTCGATTTTATTATTTGTACAATAAATTATATATATATATATATATATATATATATATATATATATATATATATATATATATATATATATATATGTTTATATATATATATATAAATGGCACAAAGGAATCTCTGAGATTATTTTTTGCCATTCTTATCTGCAATTTTTTTAACGCCTGCTAAGTGCAAGCGTTTAAAAAGAGGCTCCCATTGATAACAAAGCACTGGACTAGAGTAAAAAATTATGTCGCTAGTCACCCTAACTCCCTCCATGGTGTGCCGTATTTTAAATATGGAGCTACTATGGTGGCGTTAGGGGGATGCTAAGAGGCGTAGGAAAAGTTGCGCTACACTAGGTGCAGCGCCACTTTTCACAAATCTACCCCGTGTATATTGTACCGCATAGGAGATGTCCTGTCCAATGTAGCATGCCCACAATACATTGGCTAAGGAAATATCAGGATAGCCACTTACCTTCACAATACCATGTACATGAGACAAATAGTCTGAACTCACATTTCAATTACATGTTTTGCACTAGGAATGTAGAAATACAACCATGCTTTTCATCATGTGGGATGCCCACCAGGAATTAACATCAAAGTTTTCCAATGTACAGTCCACACTTAACAATGGGGACACCTCCTCACACCTCTGAGTAAGTATAGCAACTATGTCATGTGAAATTTCAAATTGAGATCACACCCTCACATGAACCTCACATCTAGTTCACAACTCATGAATAATTGGCCTGTTTCTGACCTGTCAGACCCTATGTTGCATTTAGAGCTAGATCCAGTGGATTAGGAATGGACAGAGACCAAAGACCTGAACAACTTACCAACAGGATATGTGGAGTATGGATCAGAGGGTAGTAAGGATGACTCAGCAGGTTATATATAGAGCAATATAGTGGTACACATATGACACTGACACATGTGCATCACCACATGCTTCAATACAAAATGGTTCGCATTGCTGAGTTTTATGTCCCTATAAACAATAAGATGTCCACACCTGCATGTCAATGTTGTAACCTGTACACCTAGGTGTACCTAGAGGACCCTTGGCCTTTAGCACTTACCGTATTGTCACAGCTTAAATACTTACACATTATACACTGAACTGGCGGAGGGATGTACGTGTGTGTAGTCAGTACTTAACCCCTTGTAGCTGCTGTGCTGCCCTCAAACGGCCATCCAACTCAGGGTAGTCCACCTCCAACATGGAGGCCATTAGAGGGTCAAGGTTCGACTGGTACCCCTCCCTCATTGGGAGGACATCCCCAGCTGAGCCTCTGCAGTCTTCCGGGCACCGCGTCTCCGGTCCTCCCACTGCTTCCTACAGTGGGTGCTCCGCCAGCTGTGGACTCCCAGGGTCTGCACTTGCTTTGCAATGGCACGCCAGAGTCCCTTATTTTGATTGCCATTGACGTGCATGGCTGACACAGATAAAAGGAGAAAGTTATGTCCACATGCACCATCCCAACACCATCCCAACACAAGTGGTCAGAACACTTCAGTCACAGTAAGTAGGCAAACATACCCTTCCTATCAGTCAAAACTCATTCACAATTTACCATCTGCAGCCAGCCCATGTGTGAAGTGGAGTCTCCCCAACAACATGCATGAACAGTACCTGGTATTGGCTAGACACATTTGACCAGGCCACATGATTATCCATAACATGGTATGTCTCAATGAGCACCATTATTGTTGTACATGCACCAAAATATGTTGTATTTAAAGGAAGTAAGAGTACATCAGTACTATATGTCTGCCTATGCACATGTATACATTTCCATACACCCAGACATGATTGTCCTTTCCCTCACTACCTCACATTGCATGTTCACCATCATACAATCCACCATTCACACTTTGGTATACCATTGGACTCACCTGCTCCTCTGGTGCACCATATAGCTGTCTATACAGGTGTAGAACCTCATCCATGATCTTGTCCAGCTCTTCTGGAGTGAAAGCTGGGGTACTATCATCTGCAGGATGTGGCATGATCGCTCCCAGAGGCAGTACACAGCAGCTCAGGTGGTGGAGGTCTGATGGCAGCAGTGTCAGGAGTCAAGTGAGCAGTACTGCAGAAGATGGCGGTCGCATCTGCCACATAAATGACCATCACCACCGACGGGCAGCAATGTGTTCCAATGGCATTGTCCACTGCGGTTGTTACCGCCTACCACCATAACGACATTCGCCGGCGAAGATAGGTCACTTCCTCATGTCCAGTACATTAGGTCAGGCAGCTGCCATTTTGAAGCAATTATATGTATGGAAAAGTAATAAAATCTGCATCATTGACAATTCTCTATATTGTGCGAACTATTAGTATTTGCTGCCTTCATGTTTAGTAGTCTAATTGTGCATGTGAGTAGTAAAGTCTGGGTAACAGAGGGATTGGTGGTAATGGAAATGGTAACCTAGCCTCCTATGTGCGACAACAAATGAGTATAGGTGCAAAAAATATATTATACATTTAAACTAAGTTGGACTATCAAACACCGACAGTCACAGATAAATATGCTTGTATAGTACATCAGAGGATTCAGGGAATGTGAACCAAGAGGACTGTCATAGGAAGCATAGTAACATGCTGTACTTCTAATGCCATACGTTGTATCTGACATCATATGGAGATATGTGTGACATATATTTGAACATATTCATTATGTGTACATTATGTGTACATTGTAAAAGGCACATACAATCAACTTTTTTCTCACATAGTTACACTTGCCTGTGGAGAGGAAGACAACCTCCACTGTACCACCCACTAGACCTGGACACAATGGAGGAGAAACCCATTATACAGATCTATCACCTGAATAGGCATACAACCATATATATTTGTGATCATTTGGAACCATATCTGATGCCTGCCATTCACAATCCCAATATCATACCTCCCATCATTCAAGTCATATCAGTGCTACACTTTCTGGCCACTGGATCCTTTCATAATACAGTGTCCCTAACTTCAGGGATGTCTCAGCCCATGTTCAGCCTGGTTTTGAAAGATGTAATGGGTGCATTGTTGAAACACCTGGACAGCTACATCAGGTTTCCCCAACGTGCGGATTTGGCCTATGTGAAGGCAAAGTTTTATGCTTTGGGTCACATTCCACATGTGGTTGGAGCTGTAGATGGCGCCCATGTAGCCCTGGTTCTCCCCAGTGCCAATGAATAGGTATACAGGAACAGGAAAAACTACCACTATATCAACGTCCAAGTGATGTGTTTGGCAGACCACTGTTTTCACAAATCTGTGGAAAGTACCCAGGATCAGTCCATGATTCCTTCATCGTATGGAACAGCAATATCCTACTGCTGATGACACAAATCTACACAGAGAGTTCCTGGCTAGTTGGTAAGTCACATTTGACATGTGTGTTTGCAAAGTTTATCTCAGTGCTATCACAAGTGTGCAAGCCCAAGATAAATGTTTGTGTTGTTGTAACAATTCCTTACGGGGAACTCTGGCTACCCAAACTGTCCTTGGTTGTTGACGCCAGTGAGGTACGCAACACATCAGGGGAAGTCCGGTACAATGAGGCCCAGGGAAGGACAAGGCATTTGGAGAGCAGACTTTTGGGCTTCAGAAGGCATGATTTTTCTGCCTGAACATATCTCTATTCACCCAACATGGTATGTCAAATAATTGTTGCCTGCTACATGCTCCACAACCTTGCCCTGAGATGTCAGATTCCATTCATACGAGATGAGTGGGAGCCAGCAGAACCTGTGGGCAAAAATGCAGATTTGCCAAGTGAGGATGAGCCAGATGAAAATGAATCAGTACTTCAACTGACTTAAGGTATGTGATGTCTTCTTAATAGTTGAGGATGAGCCAGATGAAAATGAATCAGTACTTCAACTGACTTAAGGTATGTGATGTCTTCTTAATAGTTGACCTCATGCTGTAACCTACAATTGATGGCTCGCATCTCACCCCCTATTTACCATCATCTGTGTGGTCTTAGTTAGCTCCAATGCCAATGAGTAGGTACGCATGCAGATTGTAAGTTAGTTTTATGTACACTACATTGTGGCACACAGTGTCCTGAGATGTTACTGCACAAGCAAAGTCACAGTTGTACAAATGACATGTCAGAATTTTCTTTTTTCATTTTTTTTTTCATTTCAGGTATAACTATACAGAAAAAGAAAACATGAATTAAACCTAGGTAGCATCAATCCCTAACAATCGATTTTCTTTGGCTGGTGAGATCAAAATAACCTTGCTATCTGTCTTAGTTCAATGAAACATTAATTCAGATCACTTTTCCAATTATAACCACATCAAGGTTTCTGTCATTTTACATATTTTAAATACTGTATTCATGAGCAATATTTTTATATAACTCCCTGCTTTCCTTTTTCATGGCTTGTTACTCCTCTAAATACTACCATATAGCTGAAAACCTTTTTATACTCCGACACGTTTTGAGTATGCCTCCTCATCTTTCTTAGTTCTTAGCATTTTATTCCACCAGTTCTGCATGGTAGGAATCGTCTGAGTGCGCCATAACTGAAGTATTAATGATCAAGCTACTGCTAAAACAATCGCTATAAAATATTGTTGGTGCTTTGCTAACTGACATGTTTTCTCAGAGACTCCAAACAAAACTAGACTTGAATCTAGCTCAATCCTAGAGTTGGTGCGTTCATTACCTTCTCTATTTCCAAGCAGAAAGTAGTTAATTTGGGGCAGTCAAAAAAGACATGAACCCCGATCCCCCTCGCATCCCTATGGCAGTGAAAGCATTGATCAGGAATTGACGGAAACATTTTGTGTATCTTTTCAGGAGTATAGTAGGCCATCCACCTGGAAAGAAAATACATTCTTTTATTGTTAGCTGCTCTCAAAGATTTATAGCCCATTTCAGAAATAATTCTCCACTCTTCATCAATTACACATTGTGTTGTTCGAAGAATATTGTCCCTGAATTCTGTGATTATTGCTGAGGCGGGTCGTTCCAATAGCAATCTGTACCAATTCCCTGTACCAGGTACTTTACTTCTAATTAGAGCCCTCCATTATGGGTTTTCTTGGGCACTTTCCTGGGGTGAAATAGTACTGAGAAAGTAGGAGATCAGAAAAAAGCTCACAAAGAGTCTAGTTGCCATATCACTGAGTCTAGTTTCGACCTGTTCCCAGGTGATGTATCTATTTCTTAATATAAAATCCCCCATCTCTTTAAAGCCTTTACTATTCTATTGGGCTATCACTGTTTCTGGAAGGTGTAAACTGAAGTATTTACACTCCTGTAATTGTAGGTAAATATAACCTGGTGGTATTTGATATGTTTTCCTTAAGTTCTCTACTCTTTTACTAAAATCGTGAATATATTTATATCAAGTTTTTTGGGGGCGTTTCTTAGTTTTAATAAATGCTGGGAGTCTATTGACAAAAAAAAATCTATAGTTCCTTTGATAGCCAAGTTTCATGTCAATATATCCTGCAATGCGGCCTGATAATAAACGTGAAAATTAGAAAGTGCCAGGCCCCCTTGGCTTCTATTTAGCTGAATAACTGAAAACCTCACCCTTGGGGTTTTCTTCCTCCATATAAAACGTTGTATCATAGAATCCAGTTCATGAAATAGGAGCTATTTATTCTTATCAGTAAATTATTGAATAAAAAAAAGAAAAAGCGGCAGGATTGACATCTTGTTTAAAGAGACTTTCCCTATCAGAGTCAATGGTATAACTATCCATCTGTCTAGAAGTGCTTGTACTTTTGCAAGCAACCTAACATAATTTAGAATAAACAAATGTCCATAATTCTTTGTGACGTAAATTCCCAATTACCTAACAGGTTTGGATGAAATAGCTTTCTGCTGCAAAACATAGGGAAGATTCTCTATTCCTGTGCTAAATAGGAGAACCTCCATTTTCATTAATCTTGTATCCTCCTATTTGCGTGAACTTATTAATCTTATCAAGAACTCTTTGTACATTATCAAACCCTGGTTTTAAGTATAAAATGATGTCGTCAGCAAAGAGCTTAATTTTAACATATCCGGTACCGGTGCTGTAATTTTTTTCAAACTGCGTATTTTCGGTGCGAGAGGCTCAATAAAAAAGGCAAAGAGTATACGGGGAAGAGGAAACCCCTGTCTAGTACCTCTTTTAATCTGAATTGTGCCTCTAACTTTTGAATTGATGACAATTCTGGCCTGAGCACCCTGATACAACCGCCTTATCATTGAAGTAAATTGCGAAGGGAAACCAAATTAAGTTAGGCTGTATGCCAAGGCTTCCCAATTAACTAGGTCAAATTCTTTCTCTGCATCTAGCATTATTGTTACTACAGGGGTTATGTTTACCGAGAAATAATCAATTGCCTGTAACAAAAACTTTGTATTGGATGTCATCAACCTACTGGCTACAAAACCGGTCTGATCTTTATGTATTAATTGTTGTGCAATTGGTGCGATCCTGATAGCTCAGACCTTTGTTAAGATTTTATAATCCACATTCAGCAGACTAATTGGGCGATATGCATCGGGTTTCAGTGGATTTTTATCTTTTTCCAAAAAGCTGACTATTGTTGATTCTTTGAACGTTAAAGGTATTTCTGCTCCTTCAAGTACTGAATTAGATAATTCCGTCAAGAACGGTGCGAGCTCTTTGCAGAAAGTTTTATAAAATTCTATTGGAAAGCCATTGCCATTGCAAGCTTTTGCACTTTGGATTCTGGATAGCTCCCTTAATCTCTGACAGCGCAATCTTCTAAGCTACATCGTTCTGAACCTTTAGGTAGCGTGATAGGGCTGTAATACTGATTTAACTGCAAGACTGAAACTGTGTAGTCTATCTCATAGATTCTAGAGTAATGTGACATAAACACTCAAGCTATATCCTTGTCCTTATTATGCTAGTCTCGGAATTGGTGAATTGTCTGCTTTTCGTGTTTTATGCAAGTGGTCCAAACTAAGGCGGTCATTCTGACCGCGGCAGGCGGCGGTCGCCGCCCGCCATGCGGTCACCGCCGAATGACCGCCCCGCGGTCAAAAGACCGCGGCGGCCATTCTGGCTTTCCCGCTGGGCCGGCGGACGACCGCCAAAAGGCCGCCCGCCGGCCCAGCGGGAAAGCCCCTGCAACGAGGAAGCCGGCTCCGAATGGAGCCGGCGGAGTTGCAGGGGTGCGACGGGTGCAGTGGCACCCGTCGCGATTTTCACTGTCTGCTAAGCAGACAGTGAAAATCTTTGTGGGGCCCTGTTAGGGGGCCCCTGCACTGCCCATGCCAGTGGCATAGGCAGTGCAGGGGCCCCCAGGGGCCCCACGACACCCGTTCCCGCCATCCTGTTCCTGGCGGTAAGAACCGCCAGAAACAGGGTGGCGGGAAGGGGGTCGGAATCCCCATGGCGGCGCTGCAAGCAGTGCCGCCATGGAGGATTCCCTGGGCCAGGGGAAAACCGGCAGGAAACCGCTGGTTCCCCTTTTCTGACCGCGGCGGTCAGAATAGCCCAGGAAGCACCGCCAGCCTGTTGGCGGTGCTTCCGCGGTCCCCGGCCCTGGCGGTCATGGACCGCCAGGGTCGGAATGACCCCCTAAGTGTTTACCTATCTGTTGACTTTCTTCATAAACCTGCTGCTGATAAGCCCTTGAGCTAGTTACTTCTTCAAGAATAAAAAAATCTTTACGTTTAACCCTCCTTTGATTAAGATTATGCCTTGCCCCTTCCTGCCCTCCTAATTTGATACATTCATCTGTCGCCATCTCTATTGCCATCTGAAGTTTTTTATTTGTAACTCTCGTTGTCGTGTATGCGCTGCTTTAAAAGGAATGATTTGCCACCTGGCTGTAGCTTTAAATGCTTCCCATACATTAAACAGGGATGAAGAATTCTGATTGAGCTGGAAGAACTCCTGTATGAATTTACACATGTAAGTGACCCACTGCTGATTAGTTAGCAAAGATCTGTCAAACTGCCATCTGGGTCTCTCTTTGTTAGGCACCTAAAATTCTACAGTCACCTTGACCGTGGAATGATCAGAAAAAGCATTTGCCCAAATATATGAGTCTAGCTTCATCAACGAGCGAGATACTAAAAACAGATGTATCCGGGAGGCAGTCTTAAAATGGTGTGAAAATCAGATATATTGAGTGGCGACTGGGTGTCCTTCTCGCCAAGGGTCTGTTACCTGGAAGTCACTTTTTATTATATTCAGAAGTCTTTTAGTTTTAGGTTTAAGTTGCCTTTTCGCCTCGTTGGAGGTATCTAGTGTTATATCTTGAATATAATTGAAATCCCAGCCCATAATAAAAGGGTCCATGACACACATTGCTATATTATAAAGTAGTGGCTCTACTTCATCCATAACTGGACCATACCAATTAACCAAATTAACTTGAGCTCCTGATTTTAAGACTTTCAGCCAGATCCACCTCCCCTTGGGGTCTCTAATGATGTCTTTTGTAGCCCAGTCTAGTCTGTTAATGAGATATATTGCCACCACTCTAACTGCCAACCCAGATGAAGCAAATAGAGCTGCGGAGAACTGTTTTGGAATATATATTTTGGGACTATTACTTTTTAGATGGGTTTCTTGGAAGTAAAAAACATCAGGATTGAGTGAAATCAACCATTCTAGCATTGCCTTATTATTCTGCCTATTTGAGATGCCATTCGCATTGCAGGAAATTACTTTAAGCTTGACCATTCTTATTGGTTAGCTCGTTCATCAACCTTCTTCAACCAAGCACAATATATGCTTTTTCTTGAAAAAACCTGAATTTTCTCAACTTAAGGTAACTCGTTCCCTTTACTCTACATGTCCCAGGTTACCTCCCACCCTGCGTGAAACCAACCCCCCCTCCAATGTGGCCAACAACTGGGGCCCTCCCGTTTGGGCGATCCAGGACCACCCCCATCCCAACCCTTATTGTCCCATCTGGGTGCCCTGACATGGCACAGAGTCACCAAAAGCAGTAGAGGGTAAGAATAAATAACATGGGGCCAGATGTAGCAAAGGGTTTTACCCATTCTGTGTCTATGGGAAAATGTGTTCGTACATATGACCCATAGTGACAAAGTGCGCTGTGCTTCGTGTGAAATCCTCGAAAACATATTCCCCTGATTAGTGTCCAGATCAGCCAGTCCCATTGCCATTACATAAGGAATGTAACAGAGTTTTAGCCGTAATCGCCTTGTGGATCATGCTTGACCGTCCCTTCAAAAAATAAAAACTTTTAGCTTTGATTTTCTGGAATAGACCAGCCTGGGCGCCATCTTTTTGAAATGCCAGAATCATTTCTCTCAATTCCCTTTTCCTTTGAGCAGCAGAAGCAGACATGTCGGAGAAAACTTTGAAAGTGTAATCACCAGGAATCTGATGTACTCTACACTTAATTGCATGAGATAAAATGTGTTCTTTGATAAAATAGTCACCAAAGTTCACCAGGATTGTGCGAGGATATTTGGCGTTGGGTGATTGTGTGGCCAGAATGCGGTGAGCACGCAAAATGGAAAAGTCCTGATGGTTGTCCGCTAAATCCCGGAGTACATGTTGTTTAATAAGATTTATGATGAGTTCTATAGGAGTCTGCACATTCTCGCGCCCTTCCGGCACCCCGTGAATCTTAAGTTTGCTCTGCGTGAGCGATTTTCCGCATCATCAAACCAAATCTGTAATTCCAGAAGATCGGCTTGACATTTGGAAACCACGGGCACTAAATGGGCTCGACCGTCCTCCAAATCTGAGACTCTTTGTTCTACCTTCACTATACGCCAATTAAGTTGCTGAATGTTAATATTTATCGAGTTTAACTGTATCTCAGTTTTATGATTTGCTTCCATTTGTGAAAGTTTTAAGGTCTTCAGTTTGTTTAATATTTGGAGGAGCAAGGAATCCTGGGGCTGTGAACTTGGCTGTGGTCTCTCCTGGGGCCCTTTAAACGGCGTTGTCTGCCCCTCCCCCTGTTGGCCCTGCTGACATACCCGAAATTTCACTTGGCTCTCAGAATTCATGAATGGGCCACTGTCGCTTGTCTCTCACACAAAGCTTGTACCTGAGCCATTTAGAACTGAGGGAGTGAGGCTATCTTCCACAGCAAGTGGGGTATGGCTGGAGGATTGTGTTCCTGAACAGATCTCCTTTGAGCCGGTGCCACCCCCAACAAATAATGGATATAACTGCTTCGGAGTGCTGCCACCACCCTCATAAGGATCAACCTCCTCTGCTAGTGGGGTTGGGGTAGGAGTAAGTTTTGACTGATTACCTGGATCAGGGTTTTCCAAATTAGCTTGTTGCCGTCGCTTTCTTAGTGCTTCATCCGCTGTCCCAATGGACTGTTTTACTGACATGCCATAATCACAGAGGTTTAGCTGATCTGAGCCCGTCGAGCTAAGGGCCATGCAAAATCGAAAGTCATTATTAGCTGTCAATTGAGGCCCAATTATACTTGTGGTGAGCTCATTATTGGCCATCTTGTCTGGGGTTAGAGGGAGCTTATTTTTAATACTGCTCACTGCCTTTAAAGATTTTAACAACAGTTTGCCCTTATTCTGTAGATCTCTATGGGAGCGTTGTATCACTAACAGGGTGTGATGCCGGTATGTGCCAGTATTATAGAACCGGTTTCTGGGTTGCTGGAGATACCTGGGGGCCACAAGCCGCACCTGTGACTCCACAGGCCGCCTCCGTGACCCCCCACCGCGCTCTGGCAGCCCAGCAGGAAGACCTAATGTCCTCTCCCGCTGGGAGAGGTAAATCTGTTGGCATAATTTGAGGCTCTGGCTACGTATAATAATGAGGGGGGGCAGGGAAGCCTATCTGTGGCTGGTGGCCCCTGAAGGGGGTATTACGCTATGAGCCCCCCTCCCTGCGCTGCCTGGCATGGATCCCCAATAACAACTTCTCTTCTCCTTTCTGGAGTGCGGTGGAGAAAGGCTTGATTTTGCCTCATCCTTCAGAGCTCGCCCCGCTTCTCCCCATACCTTGCTGGTGAAATTTGCAGTGGAGCCGTGGCTCTCAAATCAAGTAGCGCGTCCACCAGCGGGTCCAATGCAGTGAAACACTGCTCCCCTCACTGCGCGTTCGGTTTCTCAGCCGCGGGGCATGACGGGAGCTCCAGACATGGCCGAGTAGATGAAGATCACTGATCCTGACTTGTCAGTATTGATGTTTGTTTACAGACATGTCCTATCCCTTATCTCTGTCAATCACAGATTTGCTGAGTTTCTGTTTGTCTCTTCATTATTGGCAAGTCACAGACAGTGTCAGAGGCAGATGGGAATTGAATGCAGAAATGAGATGTGGACATGCACGAAACCAGGTACTGATTGGCATGAGTATGTGGAGTGTAACTAATATGGCTAGACTATCAGGACACTGGGGTGGAAGTATGATTTCCTACCAAGACCTGTTTGGTAATGGAGGTGGTCAAATGGTGTCATGTGTGTGTCCATATGTGTCTGACACATGTGAAAATGTTGAACCATAGCATATACCATGATACTGGTTTCAGTTGTATGTGACCTACCTTGAACATAGCTGTCAGCGTGTTACTACTTTGCAGAACAATGTGCATGTTTCTGTGGACTGACATATGTGAGTGGCAAGCCTACAAGTACGTGACCATGGTAAGTGAAAGGTTCCAGAACTGGGGACATCAGTGCTGATCTCTGTATCATGGGGAATGATTATTAGGAAGCTATGGTAGGGTTTGTGATAAGGCTTTACCTGGTGATATAAATGACCAATCTGTATGGCTCCAAGCTTGTAGGAAGAGTGATATTTCCCTAACTTCTGTAACCTGTGGGTTAGTAGTGTACGACACCTAAGCTGACAATCTGATGTCATTAACAGTACTACTCTATCAGCTGTTTGCAAATCTAGAAATAAATGTGTGGAGATATCCAATATAGCTGTTGTGACTTATGTCTATGTAACAATCCCAGTATAAAGAGTCTCCTGATGATACAGTACACATGTGATGTCCATGACCAAGGTTGTACAGTACAGAGGGACATATTGATAAGAGTTGTCATACATGACAATGGTAGATGGTTGACCAATGACACTTACACATAACTTGTTTTTAAGATGTATGTATTGGGTAGTGCAAAACAATATTTGTGAATTTAACTAGAAATAACACAAAGTAAACAGTGAATTGTTCAGTCATGGTGGCTGAAATTATCAGGGTAGCTGCTATACCATTTGGAAACACAAGTCCAGTGTCCTTGCACCATAGGAAAAAGGAGTTAGGTTTTAGAACAGTCAACAGGGTATATCAGGAAGCAATCAGGAGTGGTTCACCTTCTGGCAGTGGGTTTGGTCTTGGCATCTGCTCCTCCTGGATGTCTGGGTGGGTATCCATGTTTGCGGGGGGTTCCTCTACTAGAGGGGTAAGGTGCCTGAGGCATGTCCTTCCCCTGGCAGATCCTGCATTCCATTAGCAGCCACAGATGTTGAAGGGCCAGAAGAGCCAGTACTAGTGGAAGATAGCTGATGTTGTGTGGAAGACCTACTCAGGGTAGTAATGATGTCCCTTAGCACCCCAGCAATGGAAGCCAGGCTGGCATTTGTATGCCTGCCACTGCTGCATGACTTCATAGTGGTTGGCCATCTGTGGCTGTTGGATTTCCCCTATCATGGTGACTACCTGACCTATCATGCCTTGGAAATTTTGGTGGGCTCCCAAGACTTGGGAGATGGTCTTCTAGTCAGTATTATCCCTTCGAGCCCCCATCCTCTGGCCTACACAAACCCTCCCCCTCATCCTACCCCCACATGCCTGTGCCCCTGGCACAGTGTCCCCAATCTCACAGGTGGCAGGACCATCATTGTCAGGGATGACAAGAGGAGACTCAGGTACCTGTACTGGGAGGCACACAAAAGTAGTAACAGTCATTGGGACACATGTTTAGGGGCAAATGGTTGCTTGTGATGTAGAGGCAACAGGGCTGGGAGGAGTCCATGTGGGCAGGGTAAGGCTGACAGTTTTTGACTTACCAGGTGTCCTTGATGGGCCAGCTTTTTCTTCAGTGTCCACACATCCAGGGGTGTTGTCCTCACTGGGACCATCATCCAGAGGGGTAGTGGCAGTCTCTGGTATTCTCTCCATGGTGACAATGGCAAGGTTACGTGTGAGAGAAGTAGAACACAGAGTTTCTGTAAGTGATACTAAAAAAGTGATATTTCTGCTTAAGTATTAGTGAAGTTGTGTGAGATGCACACAGTGCCTTAACATGATCCCCAGAAAAGCTAACAGCTGCTACCAAATCGTACTTAGTACAACATGGGACTCTGAAATTTCAAAACCATACACCATGCTCAAAGATGTTAAACTATATTGGTAGTTATTAGCCCGCTGATACCCTCTTATATTGTCTGACTATTGCCATGGGTGTTATCATTTGTTGTCTAGTGAATTGTCTGACATGATACATGGCACAAAAAGCTGAACAATGCACAATAGTGTCAAAGTAGGGGCACAGTATCGAAGTAAGCAATTGACATTGATTTCTATCTGGATGTACTGTATGTGCATCCACTTTGGCATCTATATCCCCCCCACAGGGGAGTCAATTCCATATTTTGCATTGTTCTGCTATGGGCAGTTTGATGGGGCACTCAGTTGTAGCTGTGTTGTGAGTCAAATGATAGTGGGAGTGGGCCATTGCATTGCTGCCATTGCCATAAACTGTTTCACAGTGGAACATTCATGATGTGTTAGATGAGTTGTTAGTTTCACATGCATGACATCTCACATTTGGTGCACTGTTCAGGTATTCCTAATGGTGGAATATTGCCTTCTGGGAGTTGTAGTGCCATCAGTTCCCAGTACTTCTCATGCCATTCCCAAAGGCTGTGGATCCAGGTGAGTTTAGTGGACATGTGGCATGCCAGGGAAAGGTGTTGGGACATTTGGATTGAGGGGTGGTGAATAGTTTGTTATTTGAGGTGGGATAAGATGTTGAGTGGCATGCAGGACAAAACAATTGGGTGATATGAATGTTGTAGGGACTTACCAGGCTCCACTCCCCCAGGTATTCCTGTCAGGCCCTCAGGATGCAGGATGTTCAAGACCTTCTTCTCCCAACATGTAAAAGTAGGGGGAGGAGGTGGGGGCCCACCGCCAGTCTTGTGGACTGCTAGCTGGTGCCTAGCGGTCGGGGAATGTACCTTCCTCCTGAGGTCATTCCACCTCTTCCTGATGTCCACCCTTGTGCGTGGATAGCTGCCTACAGAATTTACCCTGTCAACTATTCTTTGCCACAACTCTGTTTTTCTGGTTATTGATGTTTTCTGGACCTGTGCTTCAAACAGGTGTGACTCTACCCTGACAATTTTGTCCACCATGACCCTCAACTCATCATCAGTGAAACATGGGTGTTTTTGTGGGGACATGATGTTAGTGGTAAAGACGGTGAGGTAGTGTTTAAAAAAACAAAACAAATTGCACAAAACGTAAGTGATGAGGTGTAGGTGTTTTGATGTGATTTGCTGACGGTTGTTGTGTGTGAAGGTAAATTGTATGTTGTATACGTTGTGCAGGTATGTGATGTTTGTGTGGTGAAATGTCTATAGGTAACAAAAGTTGTAATAGAAAACCTGTGATAGTTATTCCTCCTCTGTAGCTGTGGGAGGCGTTCTGTTTGCAAATGATTTTAGGTTGTGTAGGGGTGTGTTATATAGTGCAGTGTGTAGGTGTGTTGGGTGTGGGGATGTGTGTCAGGTGTGGGTATTCAAACTATCCAATGTGGTGTAGTGTTCTGTGTGATGTGAGATCAGACTGCAGCGGTTCACACTGCCAATGGTGTTCTGCCATGGAAAAACCTCTGTAGTGATGGAGAGAACACTGCAGGGGCATCAGAGAGCAACTAAACAGGCACCTCACAGGGAGGGAAAGGGGGGGCACCTCAGCCGCTTGAGTGCACAATGCCAAATCCACGAGTGGGCCACATGCTGGGGAGTGCAAAGCCACAGTCTCACAAGTCTCTACAGTGGGTGCCCTGTTCAGCGGTGCTTGAGACGGCGGTGCCCTGATCAGCGGTGCTTGAGGCGGCGGTGCCCTGTTCAGCGGTGCTTGAGGCGGCGGTGCCCTGTTCAGCGGTGCTTGAGGCGGCGTTCTCCATTGCAGGAACTCAGCTGCTGGCGGTCCTTCATGGCCCAGCGGGGCTTTTGCTGCCGGTCCTTCATGGCCCAGCGGGGCTTGTGCTGGCGGTCCTTCATGGCCCAGCGGGGCTTGTGCTGGCAGTGTACTGGCAGTGGCCTTCTGGGCAGCTGGGCCTGTGCTGGCGGTGACCTTCTGGGCAGGTGGGCTGGTGCTGGCGGTCCTGTCCTGGGCAGCTGGGCTGGTGCTGGCGGGCCTGTCCTGGGCAGGTGGGCTGGTGCTGGCGGGCGTGTCCTGGGCAGCTGGGCAGCTGGGCTGGTGCTGGCGGTCCTGTCCTGGGCAGCTAGGCTGGTGCTGGCGAGCCTGTCCTGGGCAGGTTGGCTGGTGCTGGCGGGCCTGTCCTGGGCAGCTGGGCTTGTGCTGGCATTCCTGTCCATGGCAGCTGGGCTTGTGCTGGCGGTCCTGTCCTGGGCAGCTGGGCTGGTGCTGGAGGTGGCCTCCTGTTCAGCGGTCTTCTCCGCCGTGCTGCTCTTCCCAGACTTGCCGGGTTTCTTGTGGCCCTTCCCCACCTTGGAAGGTGTCACAGCTGACTCCACACTCCCACCGGGACCCCTGGGAGTGGCTTTGGTGGCTGGAGTTTTCACCCTCTCCCGCCAGGCACTGGCCAACTTCTGATGCTTCACAGGTGGGGGACTGTCTGTGCTGTGGCTCCGTGCCACACTGGCTGCCCTGGCACTCCAGATTCCGGTGACTACAGGCACCACTGGTCCCGGAGATGTTGTGGCTGAGGTGCTAGTTCGGGACCTATGAGACGGACAGGGTGGGGGAGGTGTGAGAAAGAGGTCAAGGTTGGACAGGAAAAGTTTTTTTGACACACTGGGACGGGTAGCTGGAGGGGGTTTGGGAGTGGAGGAAGAGGTGGTGGTTGTAGGAGGTGTTCGTTTGCTGACTTTGGGTGAAGGTGCATGCACTGGAGGCTGTCGTGAGGTTGGGCTGTTGGGTGGGTGTGTGCCTGCGTTTGTGTATCTTGGGAGGTGGCATCACAGACACACTGGGAGAGGACACAGGGGACGTGTGAATGGTAGTGGGGGTGGTGACTGCATGTGAGCGGGGTGTGGTGGTGGGTGTGCTGGAGAGCTGGAGAGGGACGTAGTGGCTGTAGTGGTAGTGCATGCAGGTGTGAGTGTAGACGAGACAGGGAGGGAGGAGGGAGACGAGGAAGAGGGGGACACAGTGGAGGCAGTGGATGTTGGTGTGTCTGCATGTGTGTGATGCTTGCGTGAGTGCCTGTGGGATGTGTGGTGCTTATGTTAGCCTGAGCTTCCCTTGTGTGTTGACGTGTGTGCATGCTGGTCTGTAGGTGTGCTTGGGATAGGCTGAGGTATGGGGGATTGGGTCGGGGTGGAGGAAGTTGGAGGGGGGAGGCTAGACACAGGGACAATGGCTGCCATCAGTGCTGAGGCCAGAGTCTGAAAAGCTCGCTGAAGGGCCGCCTGACCAGAATGAATGCCCTCCAGGAATGCATTTGTTTGTTGCAACTGCCTTTCTACACCCTGGATGGCATTCAAAATGGTAGACTGCCCAACAGTGAGGGACCTGAGGAGGTCAATGGCCTCCTCATTGAGGGCAGCAGGGGTGACTGGGGCAGGGCCTGAGGTGCCTGGGGCGAAGGTAATGCCCACCCTCCCGGGTGAGCGGGCAGGGGGCGAAGGCTGAGGGGCTGCTGGGAGGGCAGTGCTGGAAGGGGTGGTGGCGGCTGTACCTGTAGATGGGGGTGGCACAGATGTTGCCACCACCACAAGGGAGCTCCCATCAGAGGACGAGTCCATGTCACTGGTCTCACCTCCTGTCCCCACGTGGAGCTCCCCTCGCACTCCGTCCCAGTGGTGAAGTCCGATTCTGTAGTGTGGCCCTCCATGGCCATGTGGGATGCAGCCCCCTGGTGCTCCGGTGCCACTGCTCCTCCGCCTGATGATGCTAATGCACACAAAAACAGTGAGACCACAAAAAGGGGGGTACGACAGAAGAAAGACATGTTGAGTGGAGCAATTACCGCTACCGTTGGCGGACACAACAGACACAGAAGCCCCCTGCACTATGCCGCGCTCTTGGGCTCCACTGTTCAATTCCTGGGAAATGGCCTACAAGGCTATGGAAGACATCTGCACACATAGATGACACAAGGGCATGACTAGGTTTACTTGGCACTCTTCAGAGGTGGGGTGGGGTGCCACATGGCCTGCCTTATGGAGGGACCTTGCCTATGGAACTCGCCCTGGCCTAGGGAAACCCACAGCCCACCTCCCCCACCCAGATCGCTCCACTGCGCGCAAAGTCAGCAGAATGAGAGTGTATTCACCCCCTTGTTGCTGCTGTGATGCCCTCAAGCACCCATCCAAATCCGGGTAGGCCACCGCCAGGATCCTGAACATCAGGGGGGTCATGGTGTGACGGACACCCCTCCCACGTTGGGAGGCCATCCCCAGCTGAGCCTCCGCCGTCTTCTTGCTCCAGCGGCAAATGTCCTCCCATCTTTTCCGGCAGTGGGCGCTCCGTCTGTGGTAGACCCCCAGGGTCCGGACGTCCTTGGCGATGGCACGCCAAATATGTTTTTTCTGGTGGGCGCTGACCTACATGAAATGTACAGGGGGAAGAGTAAGTCATTACCAACTGTACCGTCAAAGTGATTGGCCCCCATCCCTACCCTTGCCATATGGCACATGCATTCACTGTTGTTTCATGCATGCCACACTCTCCCCCCTTCTTTCTTACATTCAGCCCTCTCCACACAGGCATAGCCCATACATCATGCTCCCTGTGTACTTACCTGTTTGTCTGGAGGACAGTAGAGTAGCGTGTACTGGGGGAGGACTCCATCCACACGTTTCTCCAACTCCTCCGATGTGAAGGCAGGGGCCCTTTCCCCAGACACTTGAGCCATTGTCTCTTCCAGACCGAGGTCACAGCAGCACTTGCAGTGTAGGTCCTCTCCTGTCGAAGATCAGGTATCGAGTGATTGAAGAGATAGAAAATGGCGGTCACGTCCGCGGCGGTCCGTACCGTCACCGCCGGCGTACATCGTCATTAGCTCCTGGGACCCATAGGGTCCAATGTTAACCAATGCAGCACTGCGCCGCGGTCTTCGACCGCCTACCGCGACGGTGTACAACGCCAGCGCAGTTACCTCACATCCTATTATCCCACTTTACAGGCCAGGCAGCTGCCATTTCAGGGGCCCACATGGCTTCATTTTCAACTGCGTCATGCATACCTAGGCCTAGACTCAACACACATACAGGCCACTTTTTGTGTATGAATGCTGTTCTGTGTAAACTGTGGGTACGTACCTCTGAGTTGTTTGACTCTGTGCTCGCTGTTGTCCTTCATAGGCACCATCCGCTGGGACATGTGAGAAGATGGCGGCATCCTCTGGTGTACTGACCGTTGGTGGACCTGTCAACAATGGAGGAAAGACATGTGATTATCACATACAGGCTTGACCGTGCCACAATCCAGGAACTGTGTACCCAGTTGGAACCAGACCTGATGTCAGCAATCCGCCATCCCACAGGAATCCCCCCTCAAGTGCAGGTGCTGTCAATGCTCCATTTCCTTGCAAGTGGGTCATTTCAAACAACAGTGGCCATAGCATCAGGGATGTCCCAGCCTATGTTTTCCAATGTGTTGTCCAGAGTGTTGTCTGCCCTTCTGAAACACATGCGGAGCTACATCGTTTTCCCTCAGGTGGAGGATTTACCTACAGTGAACGGTGATTCCTATGCCCTGGGACATATCCCCAGCATCATAGGTGCCATTGATGGGACCCATGTGGCTTTGCTACCCCCCCACAGGAGTGAACAGGTGTACAGAAACCGTAAGAGTTATCATTCAATGAATGTACAGATGGTATGTTTGGCAGACCAGTACATCTCCCATCTGAATGCCATGTTTCCTGGCTCAGTGCATGACGCCTACATCCTGCGGAATAGCAGCATCCCTTATGTGATGGGTCAACTCCAGAGGCACCGTGTGTGGCTATCAGGTGAGCACCTGGAAGCAAGACAGTTGGAATGGTTGTCTGGGGATATCCCTACTGGTTAGTGCGTGTCTAACAGTTGTCCCTCGCCATTTGCAGGTGACTCTGGTTACCCCAACCTGTCATGGCTACTGACCCCAGGGAGGAATCCCAGGACAAGGGCAGAGGAACGCTACAATGAGGCCCATGGGCGAACTAGGAGGGTGATCGAGCGGACCTTCGGCCTCCCGAAGGCCAGGTTCCAGTGCCTGCATATGACAGGTGGATCCCTATTCTACTCACCAAAGAAGGTGTGCCAGAACATCGTGGCCTGCTGTATGCTTCACAACTTCGCTATGCGAAAACAGGTGCCTTTTCTGGAGGAGGATGGTCCAGATGGCGGTGTTGTGGCAGCTGTGGAGCCTGTGGACAGTGAAGATGAGGAAGCAGAGGAAGAAGACATGAACAACAGGGACTCAGTGATCCAGCAATATTTCCAGTAAGACACACGTAAGAGTACAGACCTGCCTACTACATGTACTTAAACACTACTGCCTCTCTACTGTCTGTCGTTTTCACCCAGTGTATGGTCACTGAGTTGTCACTTTCCCTTACGATTTCACAGATGTGGGTCCCACTGTGTGACATCTGCTTAGATTCCTCATGGACTAAAGCTGTGTGACATAGGTATGTTGACATTACAATTGAAAGAGCATTTTGTCACTGTAATTGCTAATACACTATTTTGAAATCACAGACAGACTCCAGATTGTTTTGTGCTTTAAGTGTGTTTATTTAAGTGCAAAATATTGGAGAAGGTAGTAAAATGGTAAGGGGTGATGGCGGAGGAATGTCCATGGCAGAGTCCAGTCTATTAGACTCACAGGTGCATTGCCCAAATGGGCATAGGAAGTGGAGCTGGGGCAGTTTAAGTATGGACAGGGTGACAAAGTGGGACAGTAGGATGACAATCAGGGTGGTCTCATTTCTTGGCGGGAGTCTTGGCATCGTGCTCTGTCTTGTTCCTGGATCTCAGGGACCGTTTGCGGGGTGGTTCTCCCTCTGCAGGGGGAGGGGTGCTGGTGTGGTGGTCCTGTGGCGGGGCGTCCTGTCCACTAGCGCCGGCGGAGGTGGTGGGCAGTTCATCGTCCATGCTAGTGTCAGGGGCCCCTTGTAGTGCCACAGTGTCCCTCCTGGTGTTGAGTACTTCCTTCAGCACCTCTACGATGGTGCCCAGGTTGGAGCTGATGGTTCTGAGTTCCTCCCTAAAGCCATATACTGTTCCTCCTGCAGGCGCAGGGTCTCCTGAAACTTGGCCAGTACCGTTGCCATCGTCTCCTGGGAGTGGTAGAAGGCTCCAATGATGGAGGAGAGGGCCTCGTGGAGAATGGGTTTCCTTGGCCTGTCCGCCCCATGTTGCACAGCAGCCCTCCCAGTTCCCCTGTGTTCCTGGGCCTCCGTCCCCTGGACCGTGTGCCCACTGCCACTGCCCCCAGGTCCCTGTTGTTGTTGGGGTGGTGGGGTAGCCTGGGTTCCCTGTAGTGGTGGACACACAGCTGATTGATGTGTCCTGGGGACGGAGGTATGGGCCCGCTGGGTGGGTGCTGTGCTGGTGTTTCCAGAGGGGGGGAAGCTCTGTAGTGTCCTGTGACTGTGTGAGGGGAACCGACTGTCCTGAGGTCCCCGATGGGCCGGGCTGGTCATCTAGATCCAGTTAAACAGAGGTGCTGTCATCACTGTGGGCCTCTTCTGTGCTGGCATGCAGGTAGGGTGGGGGATGTAATAGTTAAGATTTGTCTTACCAGAGTCCATTCCTCCACCTACTCCTGCGAGGCCCTCAGGATGCAGAATCGCCAAGACCTGCTCCTCCCATGTTGTTAGTTGTGGGGGAGGAGGTGGGGGTCCGCCGCCAGTCCGCTGAACGGCCAGGTGGTGTCTTGAGACCACGGAACGCACCTTCCCCCGTAGTTCGTTCCACCTCTTCCTGATGTCCTCCTGATTTCTTAGGTGCTGTCCCACTGCGTTGACCCTCTCCACTATTCTTCACCATAGCTCCATCTTCCTTGCAATGGAGGTGTGCTGCACCTGTGCTCCGAATAGCTGTGGCTCTACCCGGAAGATTTCCTCCACCATGACCCTGAGCTCCTCCTCCGAGAACCTGGGGTGTCTTTGCCAAGCCATGGGGTGGTGTAGCTGATGTGTGGGGTGGAGTGTGGGGTGATAACTGTGCTGATATGCAGTGGGGTGTTGTGTGAGGTGCGTGGAAGTTCTGTGGGTGATGGTGTTGTGTGCCTTTGGACGCTGTTGTTCTTGCTGGTGCTGTCTCTCTCTGGCTTTTATTCGTGATTTGTTGTCGTAAGGGTGTGTGGGTGATGTGGGTGTGTGTTTTATATTGTATTGGGTGTGTGGGAGTGGTGTGTGTATGTGTATCAGGTGTGTATATTTTGATTTGTCCAATGTGGCTGTGTTTTGTAAATGTGTGTGTATTTTTAGCATGGCGCTGTGTACCGCCAATGGAATACCGTGGTTGAAAGACCGCCGCGTGGATTCGTGGGTCATGATAGTGTGGGCGTATTTCTGTTGGTGTGACGGTGGAGGTTTTGTTTTTGCCAGTTTATCACTGACCTTTGGTGTGGCGGACTTGTGTGGGTGTCTAGATTTTGGCGGAGTCAGAACTGTGGGTCATAATTGCTGTGGGGGAATTCCGCGACCGTGGCGGTGTGTTGGCGGTCTTCTGCACGGCGGTAAGCAGCTTTTACCACCAATGTTGTAATGAGGTCCACTGTGTCAGCTGGAGAAGTTCAGACGGCTCCTGGTTCCGGCAGAAGCAGCAATGAAAGTTGTTTGGAGCTGATGCAGGGCCTCTGCGAGGGACCACTTGGAAAAGAACTGCACATGTAAGTTTAGAGGTGGTTCTTTTGGGTCCATGTGGAGTGTCAAGGTCGCAAAGGGTGGGGGACCCTTAGGACACAGCAGGTTTTTAGTTGCACAGGGTGGCCGGGTGCAGAGAGAATCGGTGAGCCAGGAGCTGTGTGCAACCATGCCCTTTGGAGCTGGAGGTAAGTCGGTTCAAGGGTCGTTTGCAGGGCAACAGGGGCACTCTGGTGGGAGGTTTAGGGTGTTCCTGAAGTTCCTTGACTAGGGCTTCTTCCTGGACCTCTTTCAGCCCCAGCTGGGCTGGTTTCCCTGGTATCCGATGTCAGCTGACCAGTACGCAAGGTATTGGTATGGTTTAACCACTAGAGGGTGCAGTGCCACCAAACTTGGCACACTTGCAGGGACTGTCCTCACAGTTGTCAGTGTGTTGTCATGCCCAGCTGCAACTTCCAATTCAGGAGTTATCAGCTGGTCAGTGAAGTGACCCTCACTGGTTGGTTGGTTTCTTCTTGTTGCAGAGTGTCACCTCCACTCTGGAGGGAGTTCTTAGGCAATTTTGAAAGCCTGGAGGTCCTCTGGGGTTCTTTAGATTTTTTCAGTGTCCAGCAGCTCCTCAGTGGCATTTGTCGGGTGTTGGGTGCATCTGGCATGGTATGGCACCTTTTTCTTTGTGCAGAAGGTCCACAGTTCTCATGCCTCGGATATTCTTTGTGCTGGTTTTCTTTTGTCTGTCTAATCTTATTACCTGGTCTAGGGATGCCCACTAAATACTGAATTTAGCAGGGGTTTTATGGGGGACCTAGTAGTGTCAAATTGGACACCTACCTTTGGGTGGCTGCACCCACTACAGTGACCACTTCCTATAGGAAGGGTCACTTCCCTATCCCTGATTTTCTATTTTCCTTCCATCTAAGATGGAGGAAAATGAAATGGAGTGCCCACCTCGCAGGCAACATCCTAGGGGTGGTGCATGCCAGGTAGGGCCATTCCCACTACTCTTTGTGTAGTTTCCCACCTTCGCTCCCACCAAAAGTGGGAGTCTGCAAGGGGGTTGACCATTTGCTGCTAGCAGTGGGCATGGGGGTCGAGTTTTAAAGGAGATAAGCCCTTTGAAGCTCGTTGCCAGGGCAGTGAGGGAGGGTGTGTTAGCACCTCCACCCAGGAAGGGCATTGTTCCACTAACCAGTGAGACACTGTGCAGATTGGGTGTCTGGAGGTGGCAGGCTGGATGCAACCAGTCAGCAACTATGCTAGGGTACTTAGTTTTGGCAGGGGGCACCTCTAAGGTGGTCCTTGGGTACATTTAGGGATAAATCCAATACTGGTACCAGTGTAGATTTATCATTCTGAGTTGTTTGATACCAAAAAACCCAGGGTTCAGAGTGGCCATGATGTAGCTGGGAAACTTGTGTTGACCACTGTCCAGCACATGTATTAAAACAGCTGCTCTTTCACTCACTATGTCCCAGGTTTGGCAAGAACACAGTGGGGGCATATTGTTCATTCAGCTATGCCCTCACATATAGGCCCTAAATATTTAATTTGGCAGTAAAAACCACCTACCGCTGTGGTGACGGCTGCCAAAAGACCGTCACTGCGGCTGCTATTCGTCCGCCATACTATGATCACTGCCGGATTTCTGCCACAAGAAGGGTGGAAATCCGGCAGTGATCATATTGGTGGATGGTGATAAGGTGGCGCTGCTACCACCAGCACCGCCATGGCAGTAGACTGAGCCAGCCGTATCATGACCTGTGATACGGCCTGGCGGTGTTCTGCTGGCGGGCGCTGCTGGCGGTAGCAGCGCCCTGCTGTCCCATTCCCTGCTGGAAGACCACCTGGAAGAAGGTAAGTTGGGCTTCCGACGGGGGGGGGTGTTGGTGTGTGTGTGGGGGGGCTTATGTGCTTGAATGTGTGAGTGTGTGCGTGAATAAGTTTGTGTGTGTAGTGTTGTTTGCTTGGGTGTATGCATGTGTGTGAATGAGTGTAAGAATGGTAATGTGAGCGCGTGTCTGCATGTCAGTGTGAATGTGTGTATGAATGTGTGCGAGCATGACTGGATGGATCCTTGTATGAATGCGTGTATGCCAGTGTGAGTGAGTGGGTGTATGCGTGGTGCATGTCTGCGGGTTTCTGCGTGTATGGGGAGTGAGGGGATCGGAAGGGGGCTGTCGACAGGGGTTAGGGGGCATCCGGGGAGTGTTGGGGGTGCGTGAGCTGCCTACCAGTGACAGGGAAGGCATGGTGGTAGGCTGGCTCAAAATGCTGCCAGCTGTACTATAGCGGCCGCCGACCCGGAGGCTGCTACTGCCGTGGTCTGAGTGGAGAAGAAGCTGCAGCCAACCCGCCATTCTCATAATGTGGTGGTATGTACTTCCAGCCTATTGGCGGTACTACGGCCACACTACCACTCACCACCAGGGTCATAATGAACCCCATAATATGGTGCACCCTGCCTTAGGGCTGGAAGGCCAGCCAGAGTGGTGTTTTACACTGCATAGTGTATGCAGTGTATGGAGGACAGGGCATAGAGGCAGTGTGCCATGTCAAGTTTGTGTGTTAGATTTGCACCAGGACACTCAGCTTGCAATGGCAGTGCTACGTGCATCTGGATGCATAGCCCTAGTAGGTGGCACAATCAATGCTGCTGCCCTCAGGAGACCTAACTTAGTACTACATGCCCTGGGTACCTAGGTACCTTTCATTAGGGACTTATAGTTGTAGTTAAAGGTGTATCCAATTGTGCCAATGCATCACAACAGTTTTAGGGAAAGTGCTCTGGCCCAGCTAACCTGGTTAGCAGGCGCCCTGTGCAGTACAATCTCTAGGCTACATAATACATCAGACACAAATTGGGGGGCTAACCATGTCAAAAGAGGCCTTTTCTCACATTGGTCTTCTTGCATCATGAGGGCTTGACAGGAATATCTTGGGGAATGGAGTCTGGTAAGTCACAAAACAAAAGATGCTACCAAAATACAGTGTAAGACATTATCATAGCTCAGCTTTTGCCACTGTCTTGTATGTACTTTACCAATATTCAATACCCAGAGTAGCTAGGTGTTAACACTGCCAATCTCTATTGTTGGACCCAACATCACAGCTATCAAGTTCCATCACATGCCATATGTCGAAATGATGTCTGTAAGTCTTAGCATATCATAAATCATCCCAGAACTCATAGCATGTCTCAACATGTAAATGTATGCCCAAACCTAAATGCAGTCTGCATACAGATATGCAATACCCAAAATGTGTCTAGTCTGTATAACAGAGAGAGTGGCCTGACTACAACACCCAAAAGGCCCTGTGTCTGTAACTCCAAACACCAGCCCAGTGTTCAAATGTCCAAATGCCCCTATTCCTCAACAATCAATTGAAGTGTACTCACCTGGGAGGATACGATGTGTAGAGTGCGTGTAGCAGAGATAGTGACATGACTGCAACTTCCAGGAGGCCTTTCGTCTGTACCTCTAAACACCAGCCCAGTGTTCAGTTGCCCAAATACACCTGCTTGTAATCTCTCTAACCCTCTTCACTCATCTGGGAGTATACCATTTGTCAACTGGTGGGAAGTTGAGGGAGTGACCTGACTGCAAAGCCCCATAGGCCTTGTTTCTGTAACTCCAACCACCTGCCCAGTGTTCACTTGTCCAAATAACCCTGTCTTTCAGCTCTCCATTTAAGTGTACTCACAGGGAGAGATCAAAATACCAATCATGCTCAACTCAGAGATGTGTCTGTCTACCTAGCTCCATCTTGACCTGTTAACTCAAGATGGAACTATTGAGAATAGGAATGACATCTTACCCAGTGTGCACAGCAGGTATTCCTAAGGCCTCAAGATGGACCACCATATTGTTTTTGACTGCAGACACATTGACACAGCACTGTGCACATGATGACTCCAGTCACATATACCACAAAGTCCTAGGTTTGCCTGAATCGCACTCAACTAGACCTCCAAATGGTCAAAAACATTCCTTGGCTTGCCACTGTGTTTCCTGCACTGGTGGTAAACTGTCATTTTCAGGCCATCTTCCAAAGTGCAACTGATCTGCACATCTTACCAGCTGCTTGAGTCAAATTGGGTTGGCATGCTTCAATTACCCTATACCATTGTTACTCGGCACAACTGGATTACTGACAACTTAACTTTGCCAAAGGTCTCTGCTTACTGTAACACAAAACATTTGGAGGTAGATTTCACAAATCAAACAGTAACAATGTACATTTTTCATCAACAGATCGAGCTGCTGCTGGGCACACAGAGGCCACGGAACAGACTACCACTAACCTCCTGGCTGAAGCCCTCAGTGAGGGTGACACTCTTGGACTTCTGGGCATGGAGGACGGTTCTGGCCCATGGACAACCTGATCAGACGGCAACAGTGTGTCTCACTGTGGCCACATTGTCACCTCCCAGCCCTCTTCCATCAACATCACAGGATTTCCCCCCCCCCCACCTGTGTCCCTAGCACAGTGACCACCATCTTGTGCCCCCCCCAAGTCCTGGATCCTGAGTTTCAGCACAACACTTTCAAAAATGAGGGTCCAGGAACAAGTTGGGGAGGGCACCCTGTAGCAAGGGCACAGGCCCGTTGGGGTAGCATGCATGGGAGGGTTGCTGTGGGCCAGTGGGGTGAGACCATTGGGACTACTCCTGCCCAGGACACCATAAGCCACATCTTGGGGGTCTATCAGGAGTCCCAAGGCGTGATGGGCCAGGTGTTTACCGAACTTTGGGAAATCAAGCAGCTGCAGATGGACATGCATAGGGACATGTGTGAACAATGGAGGCCCACAATTTCAAAATCGCCTCCCTAACAGGGGTGATGAGGGACATACTTGCCACCCACAAGGTCTGGCAATGGACAGTAGATAGAAGGTTCTCCCATCCTCCCTCTCCCTGGATACATATGTGTGAAAAGACATGATTTGGAACATTAGTCACTGTGTCCACAGCAGCATTCATGATGCATGCCAACAATATCATGTGACAAAGTATTTCTGCCTGGATGGACATGACACCCAGTACACATCACAGATAGCAACTACACCAGGGTCAAAAGTGATCCCCCTTGGTTGTGAACACGTGTCCACAACATGGATTCGGGCAACACCCAATTATCAAATACACAATTGCCCCTAGAAACTTTCTGACTGCCAAAAATACCGTCAGTGGTGGTGGATGGTGCACCACCGTCATATGCCATTCATGCCCTGCAGCACACTACACTGGGGTTAAATGGTGGAGGACCTACATAAGACCGAATTGGGATGCTTGTGA